>NW_026292070.1:0-137989 GCF_023091745.1 Budorcas taxicolor | reverse complement strand
TTACACCAAGGTGGCTCAGGGCACAGCCCTGTGGGAAAGCCTCGTGGGAAAGCATCGAGGGAAAGCCTCCAGGGAAAGCAACAGATCCCTTGATCCACGTGACAGGAAGCGTGACACTACTGCTGAGGCTCGGGTGGAAAGCGCACGTGCAGCCCCCACTCGAGACGAGGCCTGACTCCCCTGGGGAGACTCAGAAGCACCCCAAGATCCTTGGCAACACTGGAGAGGAATCCTCAGGTTCCGGCCCCGACTCCACACAAGGTCTTAGGCCCCGATATGGACGGGAGAGGAATTCCAGGAGGTCCCCTAGCAACACGCATGGGGACTGGCCTTTCCTGAGGCCACCAGAGCGGGTCCCTGAGGTCCCCGTCGTAATTCGAGAAGACCTGTCGCAACTCGATAAAATCCAGGAGGTTCCCCCTTCCAGCCGAGATGAAGCCCATTTCCGCTGAGGCGTGTCGAGGCTGATCACACCTCACCTCTGGAACTTCGAAAGGGTCCTTCACACCCTTTGTGCAAATCGAGAAGTTCCCCGACATACCCGTCTCCACTCGAGAGGAAACACGAGGGTCCAGCCCACATCCAGAGGATCCACGTTTCCGCCTCGTAGTGCGAGATGAGGGATCCTTTCCCTGCTTCGTCGGGAAAGAGTTCCCGTCGTTCCCGTCGCATCTCAAGAGGATGCCCTCTCAAGAGGAACGGCGAGAGGAACTCCAGGGTCGTGCCACCATTCCAAGAGTCCCCCAGATGTCTCAGTCCATTCTAGAGGAAACTCTTTTCCCTTCACCGGCTCGTCTTTCACGCCGAGGATTGACTCACACCAAGGTGGCACGTGGCACAGCCATGTGGGAAAGCCTTGTGGGAAAGCCTCGAGGAAAAGCGACCGATCCCTTGATCCACGTGACAGGAAGCGTGACAATACTGCTGAGGCTCGGGAGGAAAGCGCACGTGCAGGCCCCACTCGAGACGAGGCCTGACTCCCCTGGGGAGACTCAGAAGCACCCCAAGATCCATGGCAACACTGGAGAGGAATCATCAGGTTCCGGCCCCGACTCCACACAAGGTCTTAGGCCCCGATATGGACGGGAGAGGAATTCCAGGAGGTCCCCTAGCAACACGCATGGGGACTGGCCTTTCCTTAGGCCACCAGAGCGGGTCCCTGAGGTCCCCGTCGTAATTCGAGAAGACCTGTCGGAACTCGATAAAATCCAGGAGGTTCCCCCTTCCAGCCGAGATGAAGCCCATTTCCGCTGAGGCGTGTCGAGGCTGATCACACCTCACCTCTGGAACTTCGAAAGGGTCCTTCACACCCTTTGTGCAAATCAAGAAGTTCCCCGACATACCCGTCTCCACTCGAGTGGAAACACGAGGTTCCCGACCACATCCAGAGGAGCCCCGATTCCGCCTCGTAGCTCGAGATGAGGGATCCTTTCCCTGATTCGTCGGGAACGAGTTCCCGGCGTTCCCGTCGCATCTCAAGAGGAGGCCCTCTCAACCGGAACGGTGAGAGGAACTCCAGGGTCGTGCCACCATTCCAAGAACCCCCAGATGTCTCAGTCCATTGCAGAGGAAACTCTTTTCCCTTCACCGGCTCGTCTTTCACGCCGAGGATCGACTCAAACCACGGTGGCACGTGGCACAGCCCTGTGGGAAAGCCTCGAGGGAAAGCCTCGAGTGAAAGCCTCGAGGGAAAGCCACAGATCCCTTGATCCACGTGACAGGGAGCCTGACACTACTGCTGCAGCTCGGAGGAAAAGCGCACGTGCATGCCCCCACTGAAGGCGAAACCTGACTCCCCTGGGGAGACTCAGAAGCACCCCAAGATCCATGGCAACACTGGAGAGGAATCCTCAGGTTCCGGCCCCGACTCCACACAAGGTCTTAGGTCCCGATATGGACGGGAGAGGAATTCCAGGAGGTCCCCTAGCAACACGCATGGGGACTGGCCTTTCCTGAGGCCACCAGAGCGGGTCCCTGAGGTCCCCGTCGTAATTCGAGAAGACCTGTCGCAACTCGATAAAATCCAGAAGGTTCCCCCTTCCAGCCGAGATGAAGCCAATTTCCGCTGAGGCGTGTCGAGGCTGATCACACCTCACCTCTGGAACTTCGAAAGGGTCCTTCACACCCTTGGTGCAAATCGAGAAGTTCCCCGACATACCCGTCTCCACTCGAGAGGAAACACGAGGGTCCAGCCCACATCCAGAGGATCCACGTTTCCGCCTCGTAGTGCGAGATGAGGGATCCTTTCCCTGCTTCGTCGGGAAAGAGTTCCCGTCTTTCCCGTCGCATCTCAAGAGGAGGCCCTCTCAAGAGGAACGGCGAGAGGAACTCCAGGGTCGTGCCACCATTCCAAGAGTCCCCCAGATGTCTCAGTCCATTCCAGAGGAACCTCTTCCCTTCACTGGCTCGTCTTTCACGCCGAGGATTGACTCACACCAAGGTGGCACGTGGCACAGCCCTGTGGGAAAGCCTTGTGGGAAAGCCTCGAGGTAAAGCCACCGATCCCTTGATCCACGTGACAGGAAGCGTGACACTACTGCTGAGGCTCGGGCGGAAAGCGCACGTGCAGGCCCCACTCGAGACGAGGCCTGACTCCCCTGGGGAGACTCAGAAGCACCCCAAGATCCATGGCAACACTGGAGCGGAATCCTCAGGTTCCGGCCCCGACACCATACAAGGTCTTCGCCCAGGCATGGACGGGAGAGGAATCTCGAGAGGGCCCCTAGCAACTCGCATGGGGACTGGCCTTTCCTGAGGCCACCAGAGCGGGTCCCTGAGGTCCCCGTCGTAACTCGAGAAGACCTGCCGAAACTCGAGAAAATCCGGTAGGTTCTCCCCTCCAGGCGAGATGAGGCCCATTTCCGCTTAGGCGTCTCGAGGCTGATCACACCTCACCTCTGGAACTTCGAAAGGGTCCTTCACACCCTTGGTGCAAATCAAGAAGTTCCCCGACATACCCGTCTCCACTCGAGTGGAAACACGAGGGTCCCGCCTGAATCCAGAGGAGCCCCGTTTCCGCCTCGTAGCTCGAGATGTGGGATCCTTCCCCTGCTTCCTCGGAAAAGAATTCCCTGCGTTCCCGTCGCATCTCAAGAAGAGGCCCTCTCAACAGGAACGGCGAAAGGAACTCCAGGGTCGTGCCACCATTCCAAGAGCCCCCAGATGTCTCAGTCCATTGCAGAGGAACCTCTTTTCCCTTCACCAGCTCGTCTTTCACGCCGAGGATCGACTCACACCACGGTGGCACGTGGCACAGCCCTGTGGGAAAGCCTGGAGGGAAAGCCACGAGTGAAAGCTTCGAGGGAAAGCCACAGATCCCTTGATCCACGTGACAGGGAGCCTGACACTACTGCTGCAGCTCGGAGGAAAAGCGAACGTGCATGCCCCCACTCAAGGCGAAACCTGACTCCCCTGGGGAGACTCAGAAGCACCCCAAGATCCATGGCAACACTGGAGAGGAATCCTCAGGTTCCGGCCCCACTCCATACAAGGTCTTCGCCCAGGCATGGACGGGAGAGGAATCTCGAGAGGGCCCCTAGCAACACGTATGGGGACTGGCCTTTCCTGAAGCCATGAGAGCGGGTCCCTGAGTTCCCCGTCGTAACTCGAGAAGACCTGTCGCAACTCGAGAAAATCCAGGAGGTTCTCCCCTCCAGGCGAGATGAGGCCCATTTCCGCTGAGGCTTCTTGAGGCTGATCACACTTCACCTCTGGAACTTCGAAAGGTTCTTTCACACCCTTGGTGCAAATCGAGAAGTTCCCCGACATACCCGCCTCCACTCGAGAGGAAACACGAGGGTCCCGCTCACATCCAGAGGAGCCCCGTTTCCGCCTCGTCGCTCGAGATGAGGTATCCTTTCACTGCTTCTTCGGGAATGAGTTCCCGGCCTTCCCGTCGGATCTCAAGTGCAGGCACTCTCAACAGGAACGGCGAGAGGAACTCCAGGGTCGTGGCACCATCCCAAGAGTCCCCCAAATGTCTAAGTCCATTCCAGAGGAACCTCTTTTCCCTTCACCGGCTCGTCTTTCACGCCGAGGATCGACTCACACCAAGGTGGCACGAGGCCCAGCCCTGTGGGAAAGCCTCGTGGGAAGCCTCGAGGGAAAGCAACGGATCCTTTGATCCACGTGACAGGAAGCGTGACACTACTGCTGAGGCTCGGGAGGACAGCGCACGTGCATGCCCCCACACGAAACGAGGCCGGACTTCCCTGGGGAGACTCAGAAGCACCCCAAGATACATGGCAACACTGGAGAGGAATCCTCAAGTTCCGGCCACGACCCCACACAAGGTCTTAGGCCCCGGCATGGACAGCAGAGGAATCCCGAGAGGAACCCTAGCAACTCGCATGGGGACTGGCCTTGCCTGAGGCCACCAGAGCGGGTGCCTGAGGTCCCCGTCGTAACTCGAGAAGACCTGCCGCAACTCGAGAAAATCCAGGAGGTTCTCCCCTCCAGGCGTGATGAGGCCCATTTCCACTGAGGCGTCTCGAGGCTGATCACACCTCACCTCTGGAACTTCGAAAGGGTCCCTCACTCCCTTGGTGCAAATCAAGAAGTTCCCCGACATACCCGTCTCCACTCGAGAGGAAACACGAGGGTCCCGCCCACATCCAGAAGAGCCCCGTTTCCGCCTCGTAGCTCGAGATGAGGGATCCTTTCCCTGCTTCATCGGGAAAGAGTTCCCGGCGTTCCCGTCGCATCTCAAGAGGAGTCCCTCTCAACAGGAACGGCGAGAGAAACTCCAGGGTCTTGCCACCATTCCAAGAGTCCCCCAGATGTCTCAGTCCATTCCAGAGAAACATCTTTTCCCTTCACCGCCTCGTCTTTCACGCCGAGGATCGACTCACACCGAGGTGGCACGTGGGAAAGCCCTGTGGGAAAGCCTCGTGGAAAAGACTCGAGGGAAAGCCCAGAGGGAAAGCCACAGATCCCTTGATCCACGTTACAGGAAGCATGACACTACTACTGAGGCTCGGGAGGAAAGCGCACGTGCATGCCCCGACTCGAGACGAAGCCTGACTCCCCTGGGGAGACTCAGAAGCACCCCAAGATCCATGGCAACACTGGAGAGGAATCCTCAGGTTCCGGCCCCGACCCCACACAAGGTCTTAGGCCCCGGCATGGACGGGAGAGGAATCCCGAGAGGACCCCTAGCAACTCGCATGGGGACTGGCCTTGCCTGAGGCCACCAGAGCGGGTGCCTGAGGTCCCCGTCGTAACTCGAGAAGACCTGCCGCAACTCGAGAAAATCCAGGAGGTTCTCCCCTGCAGGCGTGATGAGGCCTATTTCCGCTGAGGCGTCTTGAGGCTGATCACACCTCACCTCTGGAACTTCGAAAGGGTCCTTCACTCCCTTGGTGCAAATCAAGAAGTTCCCCGACATACCCGTCTCCACTCGACAGGAAACACGAGGGTCCCGCCCACATCCAGAGGAGCCCCGTTTCCGCCTCGTAGCTCGAGATGAGGGATCCTTTCCCTGCTTCGTCGGGAAAGAGTTCCCGGCGTTCCCGTCGCATCTCAAGAGGAGGCCCTCTCAACAGGAACGGCGAGAGGAACTCCAGGGTCGTGCCACCATTCCAAGAGTCCCCCAGATGTCTCAGTCCATTCCATAGGAACCTCTTTTCCCTTCACCGGCTCGTCTTTCACGCCGAGGATCGACTCACACCGAGGTGGCACGTGGCAAAGCCCTGTGGGAAAGCCTCATGGGAAAGCGTCGAGGGAAGGCCTCGAGGGAAAGCCACAGATCCCATGATCCACATGACAGGGAGCGTCACACTACTGCTGCAGCTTGGAGGAAATGCGCACGTGCATGCCCCCACTCGAGACGAGGCCTGACTCCCCTGGGGAGACTCAGAAGCACCCCAAGATCCATGGCAACACTGGAGAGAAATCCTCAGGTTCTGGCCCCGACTCCACACAACGTCTTAGGCCCCGGCATGGACGGGAGAGGTATCTCGAGAGGGCCCCTAGCAACTCGCATGGGGACTGGCCTTTCCTGAGGCCACCAGAGCGGGTCCCTGAGGTCCCCGTCGTAACTCAAGAAGACCTGCCGCAACTCGAGAAATTCCAGGAGGTTCTCCCCTCCAGGCCAGATGAGGCCCATTTCCGCTGAGGCGTCTCGAGCCTGATCACACCTCACCTCTGGAACTTCGAAAGTTTCCTTCACATCCTTGGTGCAAATCAAGAAGTTCCCCGACATACCCGCCTCCACTCGAGAGGAAACACGAGGGTCCCGCCCACATCCAGAAGAGCCCCGTTTCCGCCTCGTAGCTCGAGATGAGGGATCCTTTCCCTGCTTCGTCTGGAAAGAGTTCCCGGCGTTCCCGTCGCATCTCAAGAGGAGGCCCTCTCAACAGGAACGGCGAGAGAAACTCCAGGGTCTTGCCACCATTCCAAGAGTCCCCCAGATGTCTCAGTCCATTCCAGAGAAACCTCTTTTCCCTTCACCGCCTCGTCTTTCACGCCGAGGATCGACTCACACCGAGGTCGCACGTGGGAAAGCCCTGTGGGAAAGCCTCGTGGAAAAGCCTCGAGGGAAAGCCTCGAGGGAAAGCCACAGATCCCTTGATCCACGTGACAGGAAGCGTGACACTACTACTGAGGCTCGGGAGGAAAGCGCACGTGCATGCCCCGACTCGAGACGAAGCCTTACTCCCCTGGGGAGACTCAGAAGCACCCCAAGATCCATGGCAACACTGGAGAGGAATCCTCAGGTTCCGGCCCCGACTCCACACAAGGTCTTAGGCCCAGGCATGGACGGGAGAGGAGTCTCGAGAGGGCCCCTAGCAACTCGCATGGGGACTGGCCTTTCCTGAGGCCACCAGAGCGGGTCCCTGAGGTCCCCGTCATAATTCGAGAAGACCTGCAGCAACTCGAGAAAATCTAGGAGGTTCTCCCCTCCAGGCGAGATGAGGCCCATTTCCGCTGAGGCGTCTCGAGGCTGATCACACCTCACCTCTGGAACTTCGAAAGGGTCCTTCACACCCTTGGTGCAAATCAAGAATTTCCCCGACATACCCGTCTCCACTCGAGAGGAAACACGAGGGTCTCGCCCGCATCCAGAGGAGCCACGTTTCCGCCTCGTAGCTCGAGATGAGGGATCCTTTCCCTGCTTCGTCGGAAAGAGTTCCCGGCGTTCCCGTCGCATCTCAAGAGGAGGCCCTCTAAACAGGAACGGCGAGAGGAACTCCAGGGTCGTGCCACCATTCCAAGACTCCCCCAGATGTATCAGTCCATTCCAGAGGAACCTCTTTTCCCTTCCCTGCCTCGTCTTTCACGCCGAGGATCGACTCACACCGAGGTGATACGTGGCACGGCCCTGTGGGAAAGCCTCGTGGGAAAGCCTCGAGGGAAAGTCTCGAGGGAAAGCCACAGATCCCTTGATCCACGTGACAGGAAGCGTGACACTACTGCTGAGGCTCAGGAGGAAAGCGCACGTGCATACCCCCACTCGAGACGAGGCCTGACTCCCCTGGGGAGACTCAGAAGCACCCCAAGATCCATGGCAACACTGGAAAGGAATACTCAGGTTCCGGCCCCGACTCCACACAAGGTCTTAGGCCCAGGCATGGACGGGAGAGGAATCCCGAGAGGGCCCCTAGCAACTCGCATGGGGACTGGCCTTTCCTGAGGCCACCAGAGCGGGTCCGTGAGGTCCCCGTCATAATTCGAGAAGACCTGCAGCAACTCGAGAAAATCTAGGAGGTTCTCCCCTCCAGGCCAGAAGAGGCCCATTTCCGCTGAGGCGTCACGAGGCTGAGCACACCTCACCTCTGGAACTTCGAAAGGGTCCTTCACACCCTTGGTGCAAATCAAGAAGTTCCCCGACATACACGTCTCCACTCGAGAGGAAACACGAGGTTCCCGCCTGCATCCAGAGGATCCACGTTTCCGCCTCTTAGCTCGAGATGAGGGATCCTTTCCCTGCTTCTTCGGGAAAGAGTTCCCGACGTTCCCGTCGCATCTCAAGAGGAGGCCCTCTCAACAGGAACGGCGAGAGGAACTCCAGGGTCGTGCCACCATTCCAAGAGGCCCCCAGATGTCTCAGTCCATTCCAGAGGAACCTCTTTCCCCTTCACCGCCTCGTTTTTCAGGCCGAGGATCGACTCACACCGAGGTGGCACGTGGGAAAGCCCTGTGGGAAAGCCTCGTGGGAAAGCCTGGAGGGTAAGCCTCGAGGGAAAGCCACAGATCCCTTGATCCACGTGACAGGGAGCGAGACACTACTGCTGCAGCTCGGAGGAAAAGCGCACGTGCATGCCCCCACTAGAGACGAAGCCTGACTTCCCTGGGGAGACTCAGAAGCACCGCAAGATGCATGGCAACACTGGAGAGGAATCCTCAGGTTCTGGCCCCGACTCCACACAAGGTCTTAGGCTCTGGCATGGACGGGAGAGGTATCCCAAGAGGGCCCCTAGCAACTCGCATGGGGACTGGCCTTTCCTGAGGCCACCAGAGTGGGTCCCTGAGGTCCCCGTCGTAACTCGAGAAGACCTGCCACAACTCGAGAAATTTCAGGAGGTCTCCCCTCCAGGCCAGATGAGGCCCATTTCCGCTGAGGCGTCTCGAGGCTGATCACACCTCACCTCTGGAACTTTGAAAGGTTCCTTCACACCCTTGGTGCAAATCAAGAAGTTCCCCGACATACCCGCCTCCACTCGAGAGGAAACACGAGGGTCCCGCCCACATCCAGAGGAGCCCCGTTTCCGCCTCGTAGCTCGAGATGAGGGATACTTTCACTGCTTCGTCGGAAATGAGTTCCCGGCCTTCCCGTCGGATCTCAAGTGCAGGCACTCTCAACAGGAACGGCGAGAGGAACTCCAGGGTCGTGGCACCATTCCAAGAGTCCCCCAAATGTCTAAGTCCATTCCAGAGGAACCTCTTTTCCCTTCCCCGCCTCGTCTTTCACGCCGAGGATCGACTCACACCGAGGTGGCACGTGGCCCAGCCCTGTGGGAATGCCTCGTGGGAAGCCTCGAGGGAAAGCAACGGATCCTTTGATCCACGTGACAGGAAGCGTTACACTACTGCTGAGGCTCGGGAGGACAGCGCACGTGCATTCGCCCACTCGAGACGAGGCCTGACTCCCCTGGGGAGACTGAGAGACACCCCAAGATACATGTCAACACTGGAGAGGAATCCTCATGTTCTGGCCCCGACTCCACACAATGTCTTAGGCCCCGGCATGGACGGGAGAGGTATCTCGAGAGGGCCCCTAGCAACTCGCATGGGGACTGGCCTTTCCTGAGGCCACCAGAGCGGGTCCCTGAGGTCCCCGTCGTAACTCGAGAAGACCTGCCGCAACTCGAGAAAATCCAGGAGGTTCTCCCTTCCAGGCCAGATGAGGCCCATTTCTGTTGAGGGGTCTCGAGGCTGATCACACCTCACCTCTGGAACTTCGAAAGTGTCCTTCACATCCTTGGTGCAAATCAAGAAGTTCCCCGACATACCCGCCTCCACTCGAGAGGAAACACGAGGGACCCGCCCACATCCAGAGGAACCCCGTTTCCGCCTCGTAGCTCGAGATGAGGGATCCTTTCACTGCTTCGTCGGGAAAGAGTTCCCGGCCCTCCCGTCGGATCTCAAGTGCAGACATTCTCAACAGGAACGGCGAGAAAAACTTCAGGGTCGTGCCACCATTCCAAGAGTCCCCCAGATGTCTCAGTCCATTTCAGAGGAACCTCTTTTCCCTTCACCGCCTCGTCTTTCACGCCGAGGATCGACTCACACCGAGGTGACACGTGGCACGGCCCTGTGGGAAAGCCTCGTGGGAAAGCCTCGAGGGAAAGTCTCGAGGGAAAGCCACAGATCCCTTGATCCACGTGACAGGAAGCGTGACACTACTGCTGAAGCTCGGGAGGAAAGCGCACGTGCATGCCCACACTCGAGACGAGGCCTGACTCCCCTGGGGAGACTCAGAAGCACCCCAAGATCCATGGCAACACTGGAAAGGAATACTCAGGTTCCGGCCCCGACTCCAAACAAGGTCTTAGGCCCAGGCATGGACGGGAGAGGAATCCTGACAGGGCCCCTAGCAACTCGCATGGGGACTGGCCTTTCCTGAGGCGACCAGAGCGGGTCCCTGAGGTCCCCGTCATAATTCGAGAAGACCTGCAGCAACTCGAGAAAATCTAGGAGGTTCTCCCCTCCAGGCCAGATGAAGCCCATTTCCGCTGAGGCGTCACGAGGCTGATCACACGTCACCTCTGGAACTTCGAAAGGGTCCTTCACACACTTGGTGCAAATCAAGAAGTTCCCCGACATACCCGTCTCCACTCGAGAGGAAACACGAGGGTCCCGCCCGCATCCAGAGGAGCCACGTTTCCGCCTCTTAGCTCGAGATGGCGGATCCTTTCCCTGCTTCTTCGGGAAAGAGTTCCCGGCGTTCCCGTCGCATCTCAAGAGGAGGCCGTCTCAACAGGAACGGCGAGAGGAACTCCAGGGTCGTGCCACCATTCCAAGAGTCCCCCAGATGTCTCAGTCCATTCCAAAGGAACCTCTTTAGCCTTCACCGCCTCGTTTTTCACGCCGAGGATCGACTCACACCAAGGTGGCACGTGGCAAAGCCCTGTGGGAAAGCCTCGTGGGAAAGCCACAGATCCCTTGATCCACGTGACAGGGAGCGTGACACTACTGCTGCAGCTCGGAGGAAAAGCGCACGTGCATGCCCCCACTAGAGACGAAGCCTGACTCCCCTGGGGAAACTCAGAAGCACCCCAAGATGCATGGCAACACTGGAGAGGAATCCTCAGGTTCTGGCCCCGACTCCACACAAGGTCTTAGGCTCCGGCATGGACGGGAGAGGAATCCCCAGAGGGACCCTAGCAACTCGCATGGGGACTGGCCTTTCCTGAGGCCAACAGAGCGGGTCCCTGAGGTTCCCGTCGTAACTCGAGAAGACCTGCCACAACTCGAGAAAATCCAGGAGGTTCTCCCCTCCAGGCGAGATGAGGCCCATTTCCGCTGAGGCGTCTCGAGGCTGATCACACCTCACCTCTGGAACTTCGAAATTGTCCTTCACACCCTTGGTGAAAATCAAGACGTTCCCCGACATACCCGTCTCCACTCGAGAGGAAACACGAGGGTCCCGCCCACATCCAGAGGAGCCCCGTTTCCACCTCGTAGCTCGAGATGAGGGATCTTTCCCTGCTTCTTCGGGAAAGAGTTCCCGGCGTTCCCGTCGCATCTCAAGAGGAGGCCCTCTGAACAGGAACGGCGAGAGGAACTCCAGGGTCGTGCCACCATTCCAAGAGTCCCCCAGATGTCTCAGTCCATTCCAGAGGAACCTCTTTTCCCTTCACCGGATCTTCTTTCACGCCGAGGATAGACTCACCCCAAGGTGGCACGTGGCACGGCCCTGTGGGAAAGCCTCATGGGGAGGCCTCGAGGGAAAGCCTCGAGGGAAAGCCACAGATCCCTTGATCCACGTGACAGGAAGCGTGACACTCCTGCTGCAACTCGGGAGGAAAGCTCACGTGCATGCCCCCACTGGAGACGAGGCCTGACTCCCCTGGGGAGACTCAGAAGCACCCCAAGATCCATGGCAACACTGGAGAGGAATCCTCAGGTTCCGGCCTCGACTCCACAGAAGGTCTTAGGATCCGGAATGGACGGGAGAGGAATCCCGCAATGGCCCCTAGCAACTCGCATGGGGACTGGCCTTTCCTGAGGCCACCAAAGCGGGTCCCTGAGGTCCCCATCGTAAACCGAGAAGACCTGCCGCAACTCGAGAAAATCGAGGAGGTTCTCCCCTCCAGGCGAGATGAGGCCCATTTCCGCTGAGGCGTCTCGAGGCTGATCACACCTCACCTCTGGAACGTAGAAAGTTTCCTTCACACCCTTGGTGCAAATCAAGAAGTTCCCCGACATACCCGACTCCCCTCGAGAAGAAACACGAGGGTCCCGCCCACATCCAGAGGAGCCCCATTCCTCCTCGTAGCTCGAGATGAGGGATCCTTTCCCTGCTTCGTCGGGCAAGAGTTCCCGGCGTTCCCGTTGCATCCCAAGAGGATGCCCTTTCAACAGAAACGGCCAGAGGAACTCCAGTGTCGTGCCACCATTCCAAGAGTCCCCCAGATGTCTCAGTCCATTCCAGAGGAACCTCTTTTCCCTTCACCGGCTCGTCTTTCACGCCGAGGATCGACTCACACAAAGGTGGCACCTGGCACAGCCCTGTGGGAAAGCCTCGTGGGAAAACCTCGAGGAAAAGCCTCGAGGGAAAGCCACCGATCGCTTGAACCACGTGAAAGGTAGCGTGACACTACTGCTGCAGCTCGGGAGGAAAGCGCACGTGCATGCCCCCACTCGAGACGAGGCCTGAGTCCCCTGGGGAGACTCAGAAGCACCCCAAGATCCAGGGCAACACTGGAGAGGAATCCTCAGGTTCGGCTCCGACTCCACCCCAGGTCTTAGGCCCCGGCATGAACGGGAGAGGAATCCCGAGAGGGCCCCTAGCAACTCGCATGGGGACTGGCCTTTCCTGAGGCCACATGAGAGGGTCCCTGAAGGTCCCCGTCGTAACTCGAGAAGACCTGCCACAACTCGAGAAAATCCAGGAGGTTCTGCCCTCCAGGCGAGATCAGGCCCATTTCCACTGAGGCGTCTCGAGGCTGATCACACCTCACCTCTGGAACTTCGAAAGGGTCCTTCACACCCTTGATGCAAATCAAGAAGTTCCCCGACATACCCGTCTCCACTCGATAGGAAACACGAGGGTCCCGCCCACATCCAGAGGAGCCCCCTTTCCGCCTCGTACCTCGAGATGAGGGATCCTTTCCCTGATTCGTCAGGAAAGAATTCCCAGCCTTCCCGTCGCATCTCAAGAGAGGCCCTCTAAACAGGAACGGCCAGAGGAACTCCAGGGTCGTTCCACCATTACAAGAGTCCCCCAGAGGTCTCAGTCCATTCCAGAGGAACCTCTTTTCCCTTCACCGGCTCGTCTTTCACGCCGAGGATCGACTCACACCAAGATGGCACGTGGCACAGCCCTGTGGGAAAGCCTCGTGGGACAGCCTCGAGGGGCAGCCACAGATCCCTTGATCCACGTTACAGGAAGCATGATACTACTGCTGCAGCTCGGGAGGAAAGCGCACGTGCATGCCCCCACTCGAGACGAGGCCTGACTCCCCTGGGGACACTCAGAAGAACCCCAAGATCCATGGCAACACTGGAGAGGAATCCTCAGGTTCCGGACCCTACTCCACACAAGGTTTTAGGCCCCGGCATGGACGGGAGAGGAATCACAAGAGGGACCCTAGCAACTCGCATGGGGACTGGCCTTTCCTGAGGCCACCAGAGCGGGTTCCTGTGGTCCCCGTCGTAACTCGAGAAGACCTGCCGCAACTCGAGAAAATCCAGAAGGTTCTCCCCTCCAGGCGAGATGAGGCCCATTTCCGCTGAGGCGTCTCGAGGCTGATCACACCTCACCTCTGGAACTTCGAAAGGGTCCTTCACATCCTTGGAGCAAATCAAGAAGTTCCCCGACATACCCGACTCCCCTCGAGAAGAAACACGGGGGTCCCGCCCACATCCAGATGAGCCCCATTCCTCCTCGTAGCTCGAGATGAGGGATCCTTTCCCTGCTTCGTCGGGCAAGAGTTCCCGGCGTTCCCGTCGAATATTAAGAGGAGGCCCTCTCAACAGGAACGGCCAGAGGAACTCCAGGGTCGTGTCACCATTCCAAGACTCCCCGAGATGTCTCAGTCCATTCCAGAGGAGCCTCTTTTCCCTTCACCGGCTCGTCTTTGACGCCGAGGATCGACTCACACCAAGGTGGCACGTGGCACGGCCCTGTGGGAAAGCCTCGTGGGAAAGCCACAGATCCCTTGATCCACATGACAGGAGGCGTGACACTACTGCTGCACCTCGGGAGGAAAGCGCACGTGCATGCCCCCACTCGAGACGAGGCCTGACACACCTGGGGAGACTCAGAAGCACCCCAAGATCCATGGCAACACTGGAGAGGAATCCTCAGGTTCCGGCCCCGACTCCATACAAGGTCTTCGCCCAGGCATGGACGGGAGAGGAATCTCGAGAGAGCCCCTAGCAACACGTATGGGGACTGGCCTTTCCTGAAGCCATGAGAGCGGGTCCCTGAGTTCCCCATCGTAACTCGAGAAGACCTGTCGCAACTCGAGAAAATCCAGGAGGTTCTCCCCTCCAGGCGAGATGAGGCCCATTTCCGCTGAGGCTTCTTGAGGCTGATCACACTTCACCTCTGGAACTTCGAAAGGTTCTTTCACACCATTGGTGCAAATCGAGAAGTTCCCTGACATACCCGTCTCCACTCGATAGGAAACACGAGGGTCCAGCCCACATCCAGAGGATCCACGTTTCCGCCTCGTAGTGCGAGATGAGGGATCCTTTCCCTGCTTCGTCGGGAAAGAGTTCCCGTCGTTCCCGTCGCATCTCAAGAGGAGGCCCTCTCAAGAGGAACGGCGAGAGGAACTCCAGGGTCGTGCCACCATTCCAAGAGTCCCCCAGATGTCTCAGTCCATTCCAGAGGAACCTCTTCTCCCTTCACCGGCTCGTATTTCACGCCGTGGATCGACTCACACCAAGGTGGCACGTGGCACGGCCCTGTGGGAAAGCCTCGAGGGAAAGCCACAGATCCCTTGATCCACATGACAGGAGGCGTGACACTACTGCTGCACCTCGGGAGGAAAGCGCACGTGCATGCCCCCACTCGAGACGAGGCCTGACACACCTGGGGAGACTCAGAAGCACCCCAAGATCCATGGCAACACTGGAGAGGAATCCTCAGCTTCCGGCCCCGACTCCATACAAGGTCTTCGCCCAGGCATGGACGGGAGAGGAATCTCGAGAGAGCCCCTAGCAACACGTATGGGGACTGGCCTTTCCTGAAGCCATGAGAGCGGGTCCCTGAGTTCCCCGTCGTAACTCGAGAAGACCTGTCGCAACTCGAGAAAATCCAGGAGGTTCTCCCCTCCAGGCGAGATGAGGCCCATTTCCGCTGAGGCTTCTTGAGGCTGATCACACTTCACCTCTGGAACTTCGAAAGGTTCTTTCACACCCTTGGTGCAAATCGAGAAGTTCCCTGACATACCCGTCTCCACTCGATAGGAAACACGAGGGTCCAGCCCACATCCAGAGGATCCACGTTTCCGCCTCGTAGTGCGAGATGAGGGATCCTTTCCCTGCTTCGTCGGGAAAGAGTTCCCGTCGTTCCCGTCGCATCTCAAGAGGAGGCCCTCTCAAGAGGAACGGCGAGAGGAACTCCAGGGTCGTGCCACATTCCAAGAGTCCCCCAGATGTCTCAGTCCATTCCAGAGGAACCTCTTTTCCCTTCACCGGCTCGTCTTTCACGCCGAGGATCGACTCAGACCGAGGTGTCACGTGGCAAAGCCCTGTGGGAAAGCCTCGTGGGAAAGCCTGGAGGGAAAGCCTCGAGGGAAAGCCACAGATCCCTTGATCCACGTGACAGGGAGCGTGACACTACTGCTGCAGCTGGGAGGAAAAGCACACGTGCATGCCCCCACTCAAGGCGAAGCCTGACTCCCCTGGGGAGACTCAGAATCACCCCAAGATCCATGGCAACACAGGAGAGGAATCCTCAGGTTCCGGCCCCGACTCCACACAAGACTTAGGCCCCGGCATGCACGGGAGAGGAATCCCGAGAGGGCCCCTAGCAACACGCATGGGGACTGGCCTTTCCTGAGGCCACCCGAGCGGATCCCTGATGTCCCCGTTGTAACTCGAGAAGACCTGCCGCAACTCGAGAAAATCCAGGAGGTTCTCCCCTCCAGGCCAGATGAGGCCCATTTCCGCTGAGGCGTCTCGAGGCTGATCACACCTCACCTCTGGAACTTCGAAAGGGTCCTTCACACCCTTGGTGCAAATCAAGAAGTTCCCCGACATACCCGCCTCCACTCGAGAGGGAACACGAGGGTCCCGCCCACATCCAGAGGAGCCCCGTTTCCGCCTCGTCGCTCGAGATGAGGGATCCTTTCACTGCTTCGTCGGGAATGAGTTCCCGGCCTTCCCGTCGGATCTCAAGTGCAGGCACTCTCAACAGGAACGGCGAGAGGAACTCCAGGGTCGTGGCACCATTCCAAGAGTCCCCCAAATGTCTAAGTCCATTCCAGAGGAACCTCTTTTCCCTTCACCGGCTCGTCTTTCACGCCGAGGATCGACTCACACCAAGGTGGCACGAGGCCCAGCCCTGTGGGAAAGCCTCGTGGGAAGCCTCGAGGGAAAGCAACGGATCCTTTGATCCACGTGACAGGAAGCGTGACACTACTGCTGAGGCTCGGGAGGACAGCGCACGTGCATGCCCCCACACGAAACGAGGCCGGACTTCCCTGGGGAGACTCAGAAGCACCCCAAGATACATGGCAACACTGGAGAGGAATCCTCAAGTTCCGGCCCCGACCCCACACAAGGTCTTAGGCCCCGGCATGGACGGGAGAGGACTCCCGAGAGGAACCCTAGCAACTCGCATGGGGACTGGCCTTGCCTGGGGCCACCAGACCGGGTGCCTGAGGTCCCCGTCGTAACTCGAGAAGACCTGCCGCAACTCGAGAAAATCCAGGAGGTTCTCCCCTCCAGGCGTGATGAGGCCCATTTCCGCTGAGGCGTCTCGAGGCTGATCACACCTCACCTCTGGAACTTCGAAAGGGTCCTTCACTCCCTTGGTGCAAATCAAGAAGTTCCCCGACATACCCGTCTCCACTCGAGAGGAAACACGAGGGTCCCGCCCACATCCAGAGGAGCCCCGTTTCCGCCTCGTAGCTCGAGATGAGGGATCCTTTCCCTGCTTCGTCGGGAAAGAGTTCCCGGCGTTCCCGTCGCATCTCAAGAGGAGGCCCTCTCAACAGGAACGGCGAGAGGAACTCCAGGGTCGTGCCACCATTCCAAGAGTCCCCCAGATGTCTCAGTCCATTCCAGAGGAACCTGTTTTCCCTTCACCGGCTCGTCTTTCACGCCGAGGATCGACTCACACCGAGGTGGCACGTGGCAAAGCCCTGTGGGAAAGCCTCATGGGAAAGCGTCGAGGGAAAGCCTCGAGGGAAACCACAGATCCCTTGATCCACATGACAGGGAGCGTCACACTACTGCTGCAGCTCGGAGGAAAAGCGCAGGTGCATGCCCCCACTCGAGACGAAGCCTGACTCCCCTGGGGAGACTCAGAAGCACCCCAAGATCCATGGCAACACTGGAGAGGAATCCTCAGTTTCTGGCTCCGACTCCACACAACGTCTTAGGCCCCGGCATGGACGGGAGAGGTATCTCGAGAGGGCCCCTAGCAACTCGCATGGGGACTGGCCTTTCCTAAGGCCACCAGAGCGGATCCCTGAGGTCCCCGTCGTAACTCGAGAAGACCTGCCGCAACTCGAGAAATTCCAGGAGGTTCTCCCCTCCAGGCCAGATGAGGCCCATTTCCGCTGAGGCGTCTCGAGCCTGATCACACCTCACCTCTGGAACTTCGAAAGTTTCCTTCACATCCTTGGTGCAAATCAAGAAGTTCCCCGACATACCCGCCTCCACTCGAGAGGAAACACGAGGGTCCCGCCCACATCCAGAAGAGCCCCGTTTCCGCCTCGTAGCTCGAGATGAGGGATCCTTTCCCTGCTTGGTCGGGAAAGAGTTCCCGGCGTTCCCGTCGCATCTCAAGTGGAGGCCCTCTCAACAGGAACGGCGAGAGGAACTCCAGAGTCGTGCCACCATTCCAAGAGTCCCCCAGATGTATCAGTCCACTACAGAGGAATCTCTTTTCCCTTCACCGGATCGTCTTTCACGCCGAGGATCGAATCACCCCAAGGTGGCACGTGGCACGGCCCTGTGGGAAAGCCTCATGGGGAGGCCTCGAGGGAAAGCCTCGAGGGAAAGCCACAGATCCCTTGATCCACGTGACAGGAAGCGTGACTCTCCTGCTGCAGCTCGGGAGGAAAGCGCACGTGCATGCCCCCAATGGAGACGAAGCCTGACTCCCCTGGGGAGACTCAGAAGCACCCCAAGATCCATGGCAACACTGGAGAGGAATCCTCACGTTCCGGCCCCAACTTCACACAAGGTCTTAGGCTCCGGCATGGACGGGAGAGGAATCCCGAGAGGGCCCCTAGCAACTCGCATGGGGTCTGGCCTTTCCTGAGGCCCCCAGAGTGGGTCCCTGAGGTCCCCGTCGTAACTCGGGAAGACCTGCCGCAACTCGAGAAATTCCAGGAGGTTCTCCCCTCCAGGCGAGATGAGGCCCATTTCCGCTGAGGCGTCTCGAGGCTGATCACACCTCACCTCTGGAACTTCGAAAGGGTCCTTCACACCCTTGGTGCAAATCAAGAAGTTCGCCGACATACCCGTCTCCACCCGAGAGGAAACACCAGGGTCCCGCCCACATCCTGAGGAGCCCCGTTTCCGCCTCGTAGCTCGAGATGAGGGATCCTTTCCCTGCTTCGTCGGGAAAGAGTTCCCGGCGTTCCCGTCGCATCTCAAGAGGAGTCCCTCTCAATAGGAACAGCGAGAGGAACTCCAGGGTCGTGCCACCATTCCAAGAGTCCCCCAGATGTCTCAGTCAATTACAGGGGAACCTCTTTTCCCTTCACCGGCTCGCTTTCACGCCGAGGATCGACTCACACCAAGGTGGCACGTGGCACAGCCCTGTGGGAAAGCCTCGTGGGAAAGCCTCGAGGGACAGACTCGAGGGAAAGCGTCAGATCCCTTGATCCACGTGACAGGAAGCGTGACACTAGTGCTGCAGCTCGGGAGGAAAGCGCACGTGCATGCCCCCACTCGAGACGAGGCCTGACTCCCCTGGGGAGACTCAGAAGCACCCCAAGATCCATGGCAACACTGGAGAGGAATCCTCAGGTTCCGTCCCCGACTCCACACAAGGACTGAGGCCCTGCATGGACGGGAGAGGAATCCCGAGAGGTCCCCTAGCAACTCGCATGGGGACTGGGCTTTCCTGAGGCCACCAGAGGGGGTCCCTGAGGTCCCCATCGTAACTCGAGAAGACCTGCCGCAACTCGAGAAAATCTTGTAGGTTCTCCCCTCCAGGCGAGATGAGGCCCATTTCCGCTGAGGCGTCTCGAGGCTGATCACACCTCACCTCTAGAACTTCGAAAGGGTCCTTCACACCCTTGGTGCAAATCAAGAAGTTCCCCGACATACCCGTCTCCACTCGAGAGGAAACGCCAGGGTCCCGCCCACATCCAGAGGAGCCACGTTTCCGCCTCGTAGCTCGAGATGAGGGATCCTTTCCCTGCTTCGTCGGGAAAGAGTTCCCGGCGTTCCCGTCGCATCTCAAGAGGAGGCCCTCTCAACAGGAACAGCGACAGGAACTCCAGGGTCGTGCCACCATTCCAAGAGTCCCCCAGATGTCTCAGTCCATTCCAGAGGAACCTCTTTTCCCTTCACCGCCTCGTCTTTCACGCCGAGGATCGACTCACACCGAGGTGACACGTGGCACGGCCCTGTGGGAAAGCCTCGTGGGAAAGCCTCGAGGGAAAGCCACAGATCCCTTGATCTACGTGACAGGAAGCCTGACCCTACTGCTGCAGATGGGGAGGGAAGCGCACGTGCATGCCCCCACTCGAGACGAGGCCTGACTCCCCTGGGGAGACTCAGAAGCACCCCAAGATCCATGGCAACACTGGAGAGAAATCCTCAGGTTCCGGCCCCGACTCCAAACAAGGTCTTAGGCCCCAACATGGACGGGCGAGGAATCCCAAGATGGCCCCTAGCAACTCGCATGGGGACTGGCCTTTCCTGAGGCCACCAGAGCGGGTCCCTGAGGTCCCCGTCATAACTCGAGAAGACCTGCCGCAACTCGAGAAAATCCAGGAGGTTCTCCCCTCCAGGCGAGATGAGGCCCATTTCCGCTGAGGCGTCTCGAGGCTGATCACCCCTCACCTCTGGAATTTCGAAAGTGTCCTTCACACCCTTGGTGCAAATCAAGAAGTTCTCCGACATACCCGTCTCCACTCAAGAGGAATCACGAGGGTCCCACCCATATCCAGAGGAGCCCAGTTGCCGCCTCGTAGCTCGAGATGAGGGATCCTTTCCATGCTTCGTCGGGAAAGAGTTCCCGGCCTTCCCGTCGCATCTCAAGAGGAGGCCCTCTCAACAGGAACGGCGAGAGGAACTCCAGGGTCGTGCCACCATTCCAAGAGTCCCCCAGATGTCTCAGTCCATTCCAGAGGAACCTCTTTTCCCTTCACCGGCTCGTCTTTCACGCCGAGGATCGACTCACACCAAGGTGGCACGTGGCACAGCCCTGTGGGAAAGCCTCGTGGCAAAGCCTCGAGGGATAGCCTCGAGGGAAAGCCAAATATCCCTTGATCCACGTGACAGGAAGCGTGTCACAACTGCTGCAACTCGGGAGGAATGCGCACGTGCATGCCCCCACTCGAGACGAAGCTTGACTCCCCTGGGGAGACTCAGAAGCACCCCAAGATCCACGGCAACATTGGAGAGGAATCCTCAGGTTCCGGCCCCGACTCCACACAAGGTCTTAAGCCCCGGCATGGACGGGAGAGGAATAACGAGATGGCCCCTAGCAACTCGCATGGGGACTTGCCTTTCCTGAGGCCACCAGAGTGGGTCCCTGAGGTCCCCGTCGTAACTCGAGAAGACCTGCCGCAACTCGAGAAAGTCCAGGAGGTTCTCCCCTCCAGGCGAGATGAGGCCCATTTCCGCTGAGGCGTCTCGAGGCTGATCACACCTCACATCTGGAACTTCGAAAGGGTCCTTCACACCTTTGGGGCAAAGCAAGAAGTTCTCCGACATACCCGTCTCCACTCAAGAGGAATCACGAGGGTCCCGCCCACATGCAGAGGAGCCCCGTTTCTGCCTCGTAGCTCGAGATGAGGGATCCTTTCCCTGCTTCGTCAGGAAAGAGTTCCCGGCCATCCTGTCGCATCTCAAGAGGAGGCCCTCTAAACAGGAACGGCGAGAGGAACTCCAGGGTCGTGCCACCATTCCAATAGTCCCCCAGATGTCTCAGTCCATTCCAGAGGAACCTCTTTCCCCTTCACCGGCTCGTCTTTCACGCCGAGGATCGACTCACACCAAGGTGGCACGTGGCACAGCCCTGTGGGAAAGCCTCGTGTGAAATCCTCGAAGGCCAGCCTGGAGGGAAAGCCAAATATCCCTTGATCCACGTGACAGGAAGCGTGACACTACTGCTGCAGCTCGGCAGGAAAGCGCAGGTGCATGCCCCCACTCGAGACGAGGCCTGACTCCCCTGGGGAGACTCAGAAGCACCCCAAAATCCATGGCAACACTGGAGAGGAATCGTCAGGTTCCGGCCGCGACTCCACACAAGGTCTTAAGCCCCGGCATGGACGGGAGAGGAATCCCGAGATGGCCACTAGCAACTGGCATGGGGTCTGGCCTTTCCTGAGGCCACCAGTGCGGGTCCCTGAGGTCCCCGTCGTAACTCGACAAGACCTGCCGCAACTCGAGAAAATCCAGGAGGTTCTCCCCTCCAGGCGAGATGAGGCCCATTTCCGCTGAGACGTCTCGAGGCTGATCACACCTCACCTCTGGAACTTTGAAAGGGTCCTTCACACCCTTGGTGCAAATGAAGAAGTTACCCGACATACCCGTCTCCACTCGAGAGGAATCACGATGGTCCCGCCCACATCCAGAGGAGCCCCGTTTCCGCCTCGTAGCTCGAGATGAGGGATCCTTTCCCTGCTTCGTCGGGAAAGAGTTCCCGGCGTTCCCGTCGCATCTCAAGAGGAGGCCCTCTCAACAGGAATGGCGAGAGGAACTCCAGGGTCGTGCCACCGTTCCAAGAGTCCCCCAGATGTCTCAGTCCATTCCAGAGGAACCTCTTTTCCCTTCACCGGCTCGTCTTTCACGCCGAGGATCGACTCACACCAAGGTGGCACATGGCACAGCCCTGTGGGAAAGCCTCGTGGGAAAGCCTCGAAGGACAGCCTCGAGGGAAAGCCACAGATCCCTTGATCCACGTGACAGGAAGCGTGACACTACTGCTGCAGCTCGGGAGGAAAGCGCACGTGCAAGCCCCCACTCGAGACGAGGCCTGACTCCCCTGGGGAGACTCAGAAGCACCCCAAGATCCATGGCAACACTGGAGAGGAATCCTCAGGTTCCGGCCCCGACTCCAAACAAGGTCTTAGGCCCCGGCATGGACGGGAGAGGAATAACGAGATGGCCCCTAGCAACTCGCATGGGGACTGGCTTTTCCTGAGGCCAGCAGAGCGGGTCCCTGAGGTCTCCGTCGTAACTCGAGAAGACCTGCCGCAACTCGAGAAAGTCCAGGAGGTTCTCCCCTCCAGGCGAGATGAGGCCCATTTCCGCTGAGGCGTCTCGAGGCTGATCACACCTCACCTCTGGAACTTCGAAAGGGTCCTTCACACCTTTGGTGCAAATCAAGAAGTTCTCCGACATACCCGTCTCCACTAGAGCGGAAACACGAGGGTCCCGCCCACATCCAGAGGAGCCCCGTTTCCGCCTCGTAGCTCGAGATGAGGGATCCTTTCCCTGCTTCGTCGGGAACGAGTTCTCGGCGTTCCCGTCGCATCTCAAGAGGAGGCCCTCTCAACAGGAAGGGCGAGAGGAACTCCAGGGTCGTGCCACCATTCCAAGAGTCCCCCAGATGTCTCAGTCCATTCCAGAGGAACCTCTTTTCCCTTCACCGGCTCGTCTTTCACGCCGAGGATCGACTCACACCACGGTGGCACGTGGCACAGCCCTGTAGGAGAGACTCGTGGGAAAGCCTCAAGGGACAGCCTCGAGGGAAAGCCACAGATCCCTTGATCCACGTGACAGGAAGCGTGTCACTACTGCTGCAACTCGGGAGGAATGCGCACGTGCATGCCCCCTCTCGAGACGAAGCTTGACTCCCCTGGGGAGACTCAGAAGCACCCCAAGATCCACGGCAACATTGGAGAGGAATCCCTAGGTTCCGGCCAAGACTCCACAAAAGGTCTTAAGCCCCGGCATGGACGGGAGAGAAATAACGAGATGGCCCCTAGCAACTCGCATGGGGACTTGCCTTTCCTGAGGCCACCAGAACGGGTCCCTGAGGTCCCCGTCGTAACTCGAGAAGACCTGCCGCAACTCGAGAAAATCCAGGAGGTTCTCCCGTCCAGGTGAGATGAGGCCCATTTCCGCTGAGGCGTCTCGAAGCTGATCACACCTCACCTCTGGAACTTCGAAAGGGTCCTTCACACCCTTGGTGCAACTCAAGAAGTTCCCGGACATACCCGTCTCCATTCGAGAGGAATCACGAGGGTCCCGCCCACATCCAGAGGAGCCCCGTTTCCGCCTCGTAGCTCGAGATGAGGTATCCTTTCCCTGCTTCGTCGGGAAAGAGTTCCCGGCGTTCCCGTCGCATCTCAAAAGGAGGCCCTCTAAACAGGAACGGCGAAAGGAACTCCAGGGTCGTGCCACCATTCCAATAGTCCCCCAGATGTCTCAGTCCATTCCAGAGGAACCTCTTTCCCCTTCATCGGCTCGTCTTTCACGCCGAGGATCGACTCATACCAAGGTGGCACGTGGCACAGCCCTGTGGGAAAGCCTCGTGGGAAATCCTCGAAGGCCAGCCTCGAGGGAAAGCCAAATATCCCTTGATCCACGTGACAGGAAGCGTGACACTACTGCTGCAGCTCGGGAGGAAAGCGCAGGTGCATGCCCCCACTCGAGACGAGGCCTGACTCCCCTGGGGAGACTCAGAAGCACCCCAAGATCCATGGCAACACTGGAGAGGAATCGTCAGGTTCCGGCCCCGACTCCACACAAGGTCTTAAGCCCCGGCATGGACGGGAGAGGAATCCCGAGATGGCCACTAGCAACTGGCATGGGGTCTGGCCTTTCCTGAGGCCACCAGTGCGGGTCCCTGAGGTCCCCGTCGTAACTCGACAAGACCTGCCGCAACTCGAGAAAATCCAGGAGGTTCTCCCCTCCAGGCGAGATGAGGCCCATTTCCGCTGAGACGTCTCGAGGCTGATCACACCTCACCTCTGGAACTTTGAAAGGGTCCTTCACACCCTTGGTGCAAATGAAGAAGTTCCCCGACATACCCGTCTCCACTCGAAAGGAATCACGAGGGTCCCGCCCACATCCAGAGGAGCCCCGTTTCCGCCTCGTAGCTCGAGATGAGGGATCCTTTCCCTGCTTCCTCGGGAAAGAGTTCCCGGCGTTCCCTTCGCATCTCAAGAGGAGGCCCTCTCAACAGGAATGGCGAGAGGAACTCCAGGGTCGTGCCACCGTTCCAAGAGTCCCCCAGATGTCTCAGTCCATTCCAGAGGAACCTCTTTTCCCTTCACCGGCTGGTCTTTCATGCTGAGGATCGACTCACACCAAGGTGGCACGTGGCACAGCCCTGTGGGAAAGCCTCGTGGGAAAGCCTCGAAGGACAGCCTCGAGGGAAAGCCACAGATCCCTTGATCCACGTGACAGGAAGCGTGACACTACTGCTGCAGCTCGGGAGGAAAGCGCACGTGCATGCCCCCACACGAGACGAGGCCTGACTCCCCTGGGGAGACTCAGAAGCACCCCAAGATCCATGGC
The DNA here is from genome assembly GCF_023091745.1 of Budorcas taxicolor. Lineage (NCBI taxonomy): Eukaryota > Metazoa > Chordata > Mammalia > Artiodactyla > Bovidae > Budorcas > Budorcas taxicolor. The sequence goes on along the minus strand of NW_026292070.1, from coordinate 113,488 downwards.
AACACTGGAGAGGAATCCTCAGGTTCCGTCCCCGACTCCAAACAAGGTCTTAGGCTCCGGTATGGACGGGAGAGGAATCCCAAGATGGCCCCTATCAACTCGCATGGGGACTGGCCTTTCCTGAGGCCACCAGAGCGGGTCCCTGAGGTCCCCGTCGTAACTCGAGAAGACCTGCCGCAACTCGAGAAAGTCCAGGAGGTTCTCCCCTCCAGGCGAGATGAGGCCCATTTCCGCTGAGGCGTCTCGAGGCTGATCACACCTCACCTCTGGAACTTTGAAAGGGTCCTTCACACCCTTGGTGCAAATCAAGAAGTTCCCCGACATACCCGTCTCCACTCGAGAGGAAACACGAGGGTCCCGCCCACATCCAGAGGACCCCCATTTCCGCCTCGTAGCTCGAGATGAGGGATCCTTTCCCTGCTTCGTCGGGAACGAGTTCTCGGCGTTCCCGTCGCATCTCAAGAGAAGGCCCTCTCAACAGGAAGGGCGAGAGGAACTCCAGGGTCGTGCCACCATTCCAAGAGTCCCCCAGATGTCTCAGTCCATTCCAGAGGAACCTCTTTTCCCTTCACCGGCTCGTCTTTCACGCCGAGGATCGACTCCCAACAAGGTGGCACGTGGCACAGCCCTGTGGGAAAGCCTCGTGGGAAAGCCTCGAGGGACAGCCTCGAGGGAAATCCACAGATCCCTTGATCCACGTGACAGGAAGCGTGACACTACTGCTGCAGCTCGGGAGGAAAGCGCACGTGCATGCCCCCACTGGATACGAGGCCTGACTCCCCTGGGGAGACTCAGAAGCACCCTAAGATCCATGGCAACACTGGAGAGGAATCCTCAGGTTCCGGCCAAGATCCACACAAGGAATCAGGCCCTGGCATGGACGGGAGAGGAATCCCGAGAGGTCCCCTAGCAACTCCCACGGGGACTGGCCTTTCCTGAGGCCAGCAGAGCTGGTCCCTGAGGTCCCCGTCGTAACTCGAGAAGACCTGCCGCAACTCGAGAGAATTCAGGAGGTTCTCCCCTCCAGGCGAGATGAGGCCCATTTCCGCTGAGGTGTCTCGAGACTGAACACACCTCACCTATGGAACTTCGAAAGGGTCATTCACACCCTTGGTGCAAATCAAGAAGTTCCCCGACATACCCGTCTCCACTCGAGAGGAAACACGAGGGTCCCGCCCACATCCAGAGGAGCCCCGTTTCCGCCTCGTAGCTCGAGATGAGGGATCCTTTCCCTGCTTCGTCGGGAAAGAGTTCCTGGCGTTCCCGTCGCATCCCAAGAGGAGGCCCTCCAAACAGGAACGGCGAGAGAACTCCAGGGTCGTGCCACCATTCCAAGAGTCCCCCAGATGTCTCAGTCCATTCCAGAAGAACGTCTTTTCCCTTCACCGGCTCGTCGTTCACGCCGAGGATCGACTCACACCAAGGTGGCACGTGGCACAGCCCTGTGGGAAAGCCTCGTGGGAAAGCCTCGAGGGACAGCCTCGAGGGAAAGCCACAGATCCCTTGATCCACGTGACAGGAAGCGTGACACTACTGCTGCAGCTTGGGAGGAAAGCACACGTGCAAGCCCCCACTCGAGACGAGGCCTGACTCCCCTGGGGAGACTCAGAAGCACCCCAAGATCCATGGCAACACTGGAGAGGAATCCTCAGGTTCCGGCCCCGACTCCAAACAAGGTCTTAGGCCCCGGCATGGACGGGAGAGGAATCCCAAGATGGCCCCTAGCAACTCGCATGGGGACTGGCCTTTCCTGAGGCCACCAGAGCGGGTCCCTGAGGTCCCCGTCGTAACTCGAGAAGACCTGCCGCAACTCGAGAAAGTCCAGGAGGTTCTCCCCTCCAGGCGATATGAGGCCCATTTCCGCTGAGACGTCTCGAGGCTGATCACACCTCACCTCTGGAACTTCGAAAGGGTCCTTCACACCCTTGGTGCAAATCAAGAAGTTCCCCGACATACCCGTCTCCACTCGAGAGGAATCACGAGGGTCCCGCCCACATCCAGAGGAGCCCCGTTTCCGCCTCGTAGCTCCAGATGAGGGATCCTTTCCCTGCTTCGTCGGGAAAGAGTTCCCGGCGTTCCCGTCGCATCTCAAGAGGAAGCCCTCTCAACAGGAATGGCGAGAGGAACTCCAGGGTGGTGCCACCGTTCCAAGAGTCCCCCAGATGTCTCAGTCCATTCCAGAGGAACCTCTTTTCCCTTCACCGGCTGGTCTTTCATGCCGAGGATCGACTCACACCAAGGTGGCACGTGGCACAGCCCTGTGGGAAAGCCTCGAGGGAAAGCCTCGAGGGAAAGCCTCGAGGGAAAGCCACAGATCCCTTGATCCAAGTGACAGGAAGCGTGACACTAATGCTGCAGCTTGGGAGGAAAGCGCACGTGCAGGCCCCCACTCGAGACGAGGCCTGACTCCCCTAGGGAGACTCAGAGGTACCCCAAGATCCATGGCAACACTGGAGAGGAATCCTCAGTTTCGGGCCCGACTCCACACAAGGACTGAGGCCCCGGCATGGACGGGAGAGGAATCCCGAGAGGTCCCCTATAAACTCGCATGGGGACTGGCCTTTCCTGAGGCCACCAGAGCGGCTCCCAGAGGTCCCCGTTGGAACTCGAGAACACCAGCCACAACTCGAGAAAATCCAGGAGGTTCTCCCCTCCAGGCGAGATGAGGCCCATTTCCGCTGAGGCGTCTCAAGGCTGATCAAACCTCACCTCTGGAAATTCGAAAGGGTCCTTCACACACTTGGTGCAAATCAAGAAGTTCCTCGACATACCCGTCTCCACTCGAGATGAATCACGAGGGTCCCGCCCACATCCAGAGGAGCCCCGTATCCGCCTCAAAGCTCGAGATGAGGGATCCTTTCCCTGCTTCGTCGGGAAAGAGCTCCCGGCATTCCCGTCGCATCTCAAGAGGAGGCCCTCTCAACAGGAACAGCGCGAGGAACTCCAGGGTCGTGCCACCATTCCAAGAGTCCCCCAGATGTCTCAGTCCATTCCAGAGGAACCTCTTTTCCCTTCACCGGCTTGTCTTTCACGCCGAGGATCGACTCACACCAAGGTGGCACGTGGCACAGCCCTGTGGGAAAGCCTCGTGGCAAAGCCTCGAGGGATAGCCTCGAGGGAAAGCCAAATATCCCTTGATCCACGTGACAGGAAGCGTGTCACTACTGCTGCAACTCGGGAGGAATGCGCACGTGCATGCCCCCACTCGAGACGAAGCTTGACTCCCCTGGGGAGACTCAGAAGCACCCCAAGATCCACGGCAACATTGGAGAGGAATCCTCAGGTTCCGGCCCCGACTCCACACAAGGTCTTAAGCCCCTGCATGGACGGGAGAGGAATAACGAGATGGCCCCTAGGAACTCGCATGGGGACTTGCCTTTCCTGAGGCCACGAGAGCGGGTCCCTGAGGTCCCCGTCGTAACTCGAGAAGACCTGCCGCAACTCGAGAAAGTCCAGGAGGTTCTCCCCTCCAGGCGAGATGAGGCCCATTTCCGCTGAGGCGTCTCGAGGCTGATCACACCTCACATCTGGAACTTCGAAAGGGTCCTTCACACCTTTGGGGCAAATCAAGAAGTTCTCCGACATACCCGTCTCCACTCAAGAGGAATCACGAGGGTCCCGCCCACATCCAGAGGAGCCCCGTTTCCGCCTCGTAGCTCGAGATGAGGGATCCTTTCCCTGCTTCGTCAGGAAAGAGTTCCCGGCCATCCCGTCGCATCTCAAGAGGAGGCCCTCTCAACAGGAACGGCGAGAGGAACTCCAGGGTCGTGCCACCATTCCAATAGTCCCCCAGATGTCTCAGTCCATTCCAGAGGAACCTCTTTCCCCTTCACCGGCTCGTCTTTCACGCCGAGGATCGACTCACACCAAGGTGGCACGTGGCACAGCCCTGTGGGAAAGCCTCGTGGGAAATCCTCGAAGGCCAGCCTGGAGGGAAAGCCAAATATCCCTTGATCCACGTGACAGGAAGCGTGACACTACTGCTGCAGCTCGGCAGGAAAGCGCAGGTGCATGCCCCCACTCGAGACGAGGCCTGACTCCCCTGGGGAGACTCAGAAGCACCCCAAGATCCATGGCAACACTGGAGAGGAATCGTCAGGTTCCGGCCCCGACTCCACACAAGGTCTTAAGCCCCGGCATGGACGGGAGAGGAATCCCGAGATGGCCACTAGCAACTGGCATGGGGTCTGGCCTTTCCTGAGGCCACCAGTGCGGGTCCCTGAGGTCCCCGTCGTAACTCGACAAGACCTGCCGCAACTCGATAAAATCCAGGAGGTTCTCCCCTCCAGGCGAGATGAGGCCCATTTCCGCTGAGACGTCTCGAGGCTGATCACACCTCACCTCTGGAACTTTGAAAGGGTCCTTCACACCCTTGGTGCAAATCAAGAAGTTCCCCGACATACCCGTCTCCACTCGAGAGGAATCACGAGGGTCCCGCCCACATCCATAGGAGCCCCGTTTCCGCCTCGTAGCTCGAGATGAGGGATCCTTTCCCTGCTTCCTCGGGAAAGAGTTCCCGGCGTTCCCGTCGCATCTCAAGAGGAGGCCCTCTCAACAGGAATGGCGAGAGGAACTCCAGGGTCGTGCCACCGTTCCAAGAGTCCCCCAGATGTCTCAGTCCATTCCAGAGGAACCTCTTTTCCCTTCACCGGCTCGTCGTTCACGCCGAGGATCGACTCACACCAAGGTGGCACGTGGCACAGCCCTGTGGGAAAGCCTCGTGGGAAAGCTTCGAAGGACAGCCTCGAGGGAAAGCCACAGATCCCTTGATCCACGTGACAGGAAGCGTGACACTACTGCTGCAGCTCGGGAGGAAAGCGCACGTGCAAGCCCCCACTCGAGACGAGGCCTGACTCCCCTGGGGAGACTCAGAAGCACCCCAAGATCCATGGCAACACTGGAGAGGAATCCTCAGGTTCCGGCCCCGACTCGAAACAAGGTCTTAGGCCCCGGCATGGACGGGAGAGGAATCCCAAGATGGCCCCTAGCAACTCGCATGGGGATTGGCCTTTCCTGAGGCCACCAGAGCGGGTCCCTGAGGTCCCCGTCGTAACTCGAGAAGACCTTCCGCAACTCGAGAAAGTCCAGGAGGTTCTCCCCTCCAGGCGAGATGAGGCCCATTTCCGCTGAGGCGTCTCGAGGCTGATCACACCTCACATCTGGAACTTCGAAAGGGTCCTTCACACCTTTGGTGCAAATCAAGAAGTTCTCCGACATACCCGTCTCCACTAGAGAGGAAACACGAGGGTCCCGCCCACATCCAGAGGAGCCCCGTTTCCGCCTCGTAGCTCGAGATGAGGGATCCTTTCCCTGCTTCGTCGGGAACGAGTTCTCGGCGTTCCCGTCGCATCTCAAGAGGAGGCCCTCTCAACAGGAAGGGCGAGAGGAACTCCAGGGTCGTGCCACCATTCCAAGAGTCCCCCAGATGTCTCAGTCCATTCCAGAGGAACCTCTTTTCCCTTCACCGGCTCGTCTTTCACGCCGAGGATCGACTCACACCACGGTGGCACGTGGCACAGCCCTGTAGGGAAGACTCGTGGGAAAGCCTCAAGGGACAGCCTCGAGGGAAAGCCACAGATCCCTTGATCCACGTGACAGGAAGCGTGACACTACTGCTGCAGGTCGGGACGAATGCGCACGTTCATGACCCCACTCGAGACGAGGCCTGACTCCCCTGGGGAGACTCAGAAGCACCCCAAGATCCATGGCAACACTGGAGAGGAATCCTCAGGTTCCAGCCCCGACTCCACACAAGGACTGAGGCACCGGCATGGACGGGAGAGGAATCCTGAGAGTTACCCTAGCAACTCGCATGGGGACTGGCTTTTCCTGAGGCCAGCAGAGCGGGTCCCTGAGGTCCCCGTCGTAACTCGAGAAGACCTGCCGCAACTCGAGAGAATTCAGGAGGTTCTCCCCTCCAGGCGAGATGAGGCCCATTTCCGCTGAGGTGTCTCAAGACTGAACACACCTCACCTCTGGAACTTCGAAAGGGTCATTCACACCCTTGGTGCAAATCAAGAAGTTCCCCGAGATACCCGTCTCCACTCCAGAGGAAACACGAGGGTCCCACCCACATCCAGAGGAGCCCCGTTTCCGCCTCGTAGCTCGAGATGAGGGATCCTTTCCCTGCTTCGTCGGGAAAGAGTTCCTGGCGTTCCCGTCGCATCCCAAGAGGAGGCCCTCTCAACAGGAACGGCGAGAGAACTCCAGGGTCGTGCCACCATTCCAAGAGTCCCCCAGATGTCTCAGTCCATTCCAGAAGAACCTCTTTACCCTTCACCGGCTCGTCGTTCACGCCGAGGATCGACTCACACCAAGGTGGCACGTGGCACAGCCCTGTGGGAAAGCCTCGTGGGAAAGCCACGAGGGACAGCCTCGAGGGAAAGCCACAGATCCCTTGATCCACGTGACAGGAAGCGTGACACTACTGCTGCAGCTCGGGAGGAAAGCGCATGTGCAAGCCCCCACTCGAGACGAGGCCTGACTCCCCTGGGGAGACTCAGAAGCACCCCAAGGTCCATGGCAACACTGGAGAGGAATCCTCAGGTTCCGGCCCCGACTCCAAACAAGGTCTTAGGCCCCGGCATGGACGGGAGAGGAATCCCAAGATGGCCCCTAGCAACTCGCATGGGGACTGGCCTTTCCTGAGGCCACCAGAGCGGGTCCCTGAGGTCCCCGTCGTAACTCGAGAAGACCTGCCGCAACTCGAGAAAGTCCAGGAGGTTCTCCCCTCCAGGCGAGATGAGGCCCATTTCCGCTGAGGCGTCTCGAGGCTGATCACACCTCACCTCTGGAATTTCGAAAGGGTCCTTCACACCCTTGGTGCAAATCAAGAAGTTCTCCGACATACCCGTCTCCACTCAAGAGGAATCACGAGGGTCCCACCCACATCCAGAGGAGCCCAGTTGCCGCCTCGTAGCTCGAGATGAGGGATCCTTTCCATGCTTCGTCGGGAAAGAGTTCCCGGCCTTCCTGTCGCATCTCAAGAGGAGGCCCTCTCAACAGGAACGGCGAGAGGAACTCCAGGGTCGTGCCACCATTCCAAGAGTCCCCCAGATGTCTCAGTCCATTCCAGAGGAACCTCTTTTCCCTTCACCGGCTCGTCTTTCACGCCGAGGATCGACTCACACCAAGGTGGGACGTGGCACAGCCCTGTGGGAAAGCCTCGTGGCAAAGCCTCGAGGAACAGCCTCTAGGGAAAGCCAAATATCCTTTGATCCACGTGACAGTAAGCGTGTCACTACTGCTGCAACTCGGGAGGAATGCGCACGTGCATGCCCCCACTCGAGACGAAGCTTGACTCCCCTGGGGAGACTCAGAAGCACCCCAAGATCCACGGCAACATTGGAGAGGAATCCTCAGGTTCCGGCCCCGACTCCACAAAAGGTCTTAAGCCCCGGCATGGACGGGAGAGGAATAACGAGATGGCCCCTAGCAACTCGCATGGGGACTTGCCTTTCCTGAGGCCACCAGAACGGGTCCCTGAGGTCCCCGTCGTAACTCGAGAAGACCTGCCGCAACTCGAGAAAATCCAGGAGGTTCTCCCGTCCAGGTGAGATGAGGCCCATTTCCGCTGAGGCGTCTCGAAGCTGATCACACCTCACCTCTGGAACTTCGAAAGGGTCCTTCACACCCTTGGTGCAAATCAAGAAGTTCCCCGACATACCCGTCTCCATTCGAGAGGAAACACGAGGGTCCCGCCCACATCCAGAGGAGCCCCGTTTCCGCCTCGTAGCTCGAGATGAGGTATCCTTTCCCTGCTTCGTCGGGAAAGAGTTCCCGGCGTTCCCGTCGCATCTCAAGAGGAGGCCCTCTAAACAGGAACGGCGAAAGGAACTCCAGGGTCGTGCCACCATTCCAATAGTCCCCCAGATGTCTCAGTCCATTCCAGAGGAACCTCTTTCCCCTTCATCGGCTCGTCTTTCACGCCGAGGATCGACTCACACCAAGGTGGCACGTGGCACAGCCCTGTGGGAAAGCCTCGTGGGAAATCCTCGAAGGCCAGCCTCGAGGGAAAGCCAAATATCCCTTGATCCACGTGACAGGAAGCGTGACACTACTGCTGCAGCTCGGGAGGAAAGCGCAGATGCATGCCCCCACTCGAGACGAGGCCTGACTCCCCTGGGGAGACTCAGAAGCACCCCAAGATCCATGGCAACACTGGAGAGGAATCGTCAGGTTCCGGCCCCGACTCCACACAAGGTCTTAAGCCCCGGCATGGACGGGAGAGGAATCCCGAGATGGCCACTAGCAACTGGCATGGGGTCTGGCCTTTCCTGAGGCCACCAGAGCGGGTCCCTGAGGTCCCCGTCGTAACTCGACAAGACCTGCCGCAACTCGAGAAAATCCAGGAGGTTCTCCCCTCCAGGCGAGATGAGGCCCATTTCCGCTGAGACGTCTCGAGGCTGATCACACCTCACCTCTGGAACTTTGAAAGGGTCCTTCACACCCTTGGTGCAAATCAAGAAGTTCTCCGACATACCCGTCTCCACTCGAGATGAATCACGTGGGTCCCGCCCACATCCAGAGGAGCCCCATTTCCGCCTCGTAGCTCGAGATGAGGGATCCTTTCCCTGCTTCGTCGGGAACGAGTTCTCGGCGTTCCCGTCGCATCTCAAGAGGAGGCCCTCTCAACAGGAACGGCGAGAGGAACTCCAGGGTCGTGCCACCATTCCAAGAGTCCCCCAGATGTCTCAGTCCATTCCAGAGGAACCTCTTTTCCCTTCACCGGCTCGTCTTTCACGCCGAGGATCGACTCACACCACGGTGGCACGTGGCACAGCCCTTTAGGAAAGACTCGTGGGAAAGCCTCAAGGGACAGCCTCGAGGGAAAGCCACAGATCCCTTGATCCACGTGACAGGAAGCGTGACACTACTGCTGCAGCTCGGGAGGAAAGCGCACGTGCATGCCCCCACTCGAGACGAGGCCTGACTCCCCTGGGGAGACTCAGAAGCACCCCAAGATCCATGGCAACACTGGAGAGGAATCCTCAGGTTCCGGCCCCGACTCCACACAAGGTCTTAAGTCCCGGCATGGACGGGAGAGGAATCCCGAGATGGCCCCTAGCAACTCGCATGGGGACTGGCCTTTCCTGAGGCCAGCAGAGCGGGTCGCTGAGGTCCCCGTCGTAACTCGAGAAGACCTGCCGCAACTCGAGAGAATTCAGGAGGTTCTCCCCTCCAGGCGAGATGAGGCCCATTTCCGCTGAGGTGTCTCGAGACTGAACACACCTCACCTCTGGAACTTCGAAAGGGTCATTCACACCCTTGGTGCAAATTAAGAAGTTCCCCGACATACCCGTCTCCACTCGAGAGGAAACACGAGGGTCCCGCCCACCTCCAGAGGAGCCCCGTTTCCGCCTCGTAGCTCGAGATGAGGGATCCTTTCCCTGCTTCGTCGGGAAAGAGTTCCTGGCGTTCCCGTCGCATCCCAAGAGGAGGCCCTCTAAACAGGAACGGCGAGAGAACTCCAGGGTCGTGCCACCATTCCAAGAGTCCCCAGATGTCTCAGTCCATTCCAGAGGAACCTCTTTTCCCTTCACCGGCTCGTCGTTCACGCCGAGGATCGACTCACACCAAGGTGGTACGTGGCACAGCCCTGTGGGAAAGCCTCGTGGGAAAGCCTCGAGGGACAGCCTCGAGGGAAAGCCACAGATCCCTTGATCCACGTGACAGGAAGCGTGACACTACTGCTGCAGCTCGGGAGGAAAGCACACGTGCAAGCCCCCACTCGAGACGAGGCCTGACTCCCCTGGGGAGACTCAGAAGCACCCCAAGATCCATGGCAACACTGGAGAGGAATCCTCAGGTTCCGGCCCCGACTCCAAACAAGGTCTTAGGCCCCGGCATGGATGGGAGAGGAATCCCAAGATGGCCCCTAGCAACTCGCATGGGGACTGGCCTTTCCTGAGGCCACCAGAGCGGGTCCCTGAGGTCCCCGTCGTAACTCGAGAAGACCTGCCGCAACTCGAGAAAGTCCAGGAGGTTCTCCCCTCCAGGCGATATGAGGCCCATTTCCGCTGAGACGTCTCGAGGCTGATCACACCTCACCTCTGGAACTTCGAAAGGGTCCTTCACACCCTTGGTGCAAATCAAGAAGTTCCCCGACATACCCGTCTCCACTCGAGAGGAATCACGAAGGTCCCGCCCACATCCAGAGGAGCCCCGTTTCCGCCTCGTAGCTCGAGATGAGGGATCCTTTCCCTGCTTCGTCGGGAAAGAGTTCCCGGCGTTCCCGTCGCATCTCAAGAGGAAGCCCTCTCAACAGGAATGGCGAGAGGAACTCCAGGGTCGTGCCACCGTTCCAAGAGTCCCCCAGATGTCTCAGTCCATTCCAAAGGAACCTCTTTTCCCTTCACCGGCTGGTCTTTCATGCCGAGGATCGACTCACACCAAGGTGGCACGTGGCACAGCCCTGTGGGAAAGCCTCGAGGGAAAGCCTCGAGGGAAAGCCACAGATCCCTTGATCCAAGTGACAGGAAGCGTGACACTAATGCTGCAGCTTGGGAGGAAAGCGCACGTGCAGGCCCCCACTCGAGACGAGGCCTGACTCCCCTAGGGAGACTCAGAGGTACCCCAAGATCCATGGCAACACTGGAGAGGAATCCTCAGTTTCGGGCCCGACTCCACACAAGGACTGAGGCCCCGGCATGGACGGGAGAGGAATCCCGAGAGGTCCCCTATAAACTCGCATGGGGACTGGCCTTTCCTGAGGCCACCAGAGCGGCTCCCAGAGGTCCCCGTCGGAACCCGAGAACACCAGCCACAACTCGAGAAAATCCAGGAGGCTCTCCCCTCCAGGCGAGATGAGGCCCATTTCCGCTGAGGCGTCTCAAGGCTGATCAAACCTCACCTCTGGAAATTCGAAAGGGTCCTTCACACCCTTGGTGCAAATCAAGAAGTTCCCCGACATACCCGTCTCCACTCGAGATGAATCACGAGGGTCCCGCCCACATCCAGAGGAGCCCCGTATCCGCCTCAAAGCTCGAGATGAGGGATCCTTTCCCTGCTTCGTCGGGAAAGAGCTCCCGGCATTCCCGTCGCATCTCAAGAGGAGGCCCTCTCAACAGGAACGGCGAGAGGAACTCCAGGGTCGTGCCACCATTCCAAGAGTCGCCCAGATGTCTCAGTCCATTCCAGAGGAACCTCTTTTCCCTTCACTGGCTCGTCTTTCACGCCGAGAATCGACTCACACCAAGGTGGCACGTGGCACAGCCCTGTGGGAAAGCCTCGAGGGAAAGCCTCGAGGGAAAGCCACAGATCCCTTGATCCACGTGACAGGAAGCGTGACACTACTGCTGCAGCTCGGGAGGAAAGCGCACGTGCATGCCCCCACTCGAGACGAGGCCTGACTCCCCTGGGGAGTCTCAGAAGCACCCCCAAGATCCATGGCAACACTGCAGAGGAATCCTCAGGTTCCGGCCCCAACTCCACACAAGGATTGAGGCCCCGGCATGGACGGGAGAGGAATCCCGAGAGGTCCCCTAGCAATTCGCATGGGGACTGGCCTTTCCTGAGGCCACCAGAGCGGGTCCCTGAGGTCCCCGTCGTAACTCGAGAAGACCTGCCGCAAATCGAGAAAATCCAGGAGGTTCTCCCCTCCAGGCGAGATGAGGCCCATTTCCGCTGAGGTGTCTCGAGGCTGATCACACCTCCCCTCTGGAACTTCGAAAGGGTCCTTCCCACCCTTGGTGCAAATCAAGAAATTCCCCGACATTCCCGTCTCCACTCGAGAGGAAACACGAGGGTCCCGCCCACATCCAGAGGAGCCCCGATTCCGCCTCGTAGCTCGAGATGAGGGATCCTTTCCCTGCTTCGTCGGGAACGAGTTCCCGGCGTTCCCGTCGCATCTCAAGAGGAGGCCCTCTCAACAGGAACGGCGAGAGGAACTCCAGTGTCGTGCTACGATTCCAAGAGTCCCCCAGATGTATCAGTCCATACCAGAGGAAACTCTTTTCCCTTCACCGGTTCGTCTTTCACGCCGAGGATCCACTCACACCAAGGTGGCACGTGGCACAGCCCTGTGGGAAAGACTCGTGGGAAAGCCTCGAGGGACAGCCTCGAGGGAAAGCCACAGATCCTTTGATCCACGTGACAGGAAGCGTGACACTACTGCTGAAGCTCGGGAGGAAAGCGCACGTGCATGCCCCCACTCGAGACGAGGCCTGACTCCCCTGGGGAGACTCAGAAGCACCCCAAGATCCATGGCAACACTGGAGAGGAATCCTCAGGTTCCGGCCCCGACTGCACACAAGGACTGAGGCCCCGGCATGGACGGGAGAGGAATCCCGAGAGGTCCCCTAGCAACTCGCATGGGAACTGGCCTTTCCTGAGGCCACCAGAGCGGGTCCCTGAGATCCCCGTCGTATCTTTAGAAGACCTGCCGCAACTCGAGAAAATCCTTGAGGTTCTCCCCTCCAGGCGAGATGAGGCCAATTTTCCCTGAGGCGTCACAAGGCTGATCACACCTCACCTCTGGAGCTTCGAAAGGGTCCTTCACACCCTTGGTGTAAGTCAAGAAGTTCCCCGACATACCCGTCTCCACTCGAGAGGAAACACGAGGGTCCCGCCCACATCAAGAGGATCCCCGTTTCCGCCTCGTAGCTCGAGATGAGGAATCCTTTCCCTGCTTCGTCGGGCAAGAGTTCCGGTCGTTCCCGTCGCATCTCAAGAGGAGGCCCTCTCAACAGGAACAGCGAGAGGAACTCCAGGGTCGTGCCACCATTCCAAGAGTCCCCCAGATGTCTCAGTCCATTCCAGAAGAACCTCTTTTCCCTTCACCGGCTCGTCTTTCACGCCGAGGATCGACTCACACCAAGGTGGCTCTTGGCATAGCCCTGTGGGAAAGCTTCGTGGAAAAGCCTCGAGGGAAAGCCTCGAGGGAAAGCCACAGATCCCTTGATCCACGTGACAGGATGCGTGACCCTACTGCTGCAGCTCGGGAGGAAAGCCCACGTGCATGCCCCCACTCGAGACGAAGCCTGACTCCCCTGGGGAGACTCACAGGCACTCCAAGATCCATGTCAACTCTGGAGAGGAATCCTCAGGTTCCGGCCCTGACTCCACACAAGAACTTAGGCCCCAGCATCGACGGGAGAGGAATCCCGAGATGGCCCTAGCAACTCGCATGGGGACTGGCCCTTCCTGAGGCCACCAGAGCCGGTCCCTGAGTTCCCCGTCGTAACTCGAGAAGACCTGCCGAAACTCGAGAAAATCAAGGGGGTTCTCCCGCCAGGCGAGAGGATGCCAATTTCCGCAGAGTCTTCTCGGGGCGAATCACACCTCACCTCTGGAACGTCGAAAGGGTCCTTCACTCCCTTGGTGCAACTCAAGAAGTTCCCCGCCATACCCGTCTCCACTCGAGAGGAAACACGAGGGTTCCGCCCACATCCAGAGGAGCCCCGTTTCCGCCTCGTAGCTCGAGGTGAGGGATCCTTTCCCTGCTTCGTCGGTAAAGAATTGCCGGCCTTCCCTTCGGATCTCAAGAGGAGGCCCTCTCAACAGGAACGGCGAGAGGAACTCTAGGGTCGTGCCACCATTCCAAGAGTCCCCCAGATGTCTCAGTGCATTCCAGAGGATCCTCTTTTCCCTTCACCGGCTCGTCTTTCACGCCGAGGATCGACTCACACCAAGGTGGCACTTGGCATAGCCCTGTGGGAAAGCCTCGGGGGAAAGCCTCGAGGGAAAGCCACAGATCCCTTGATCCACGTGACAGGAAGCCTGACCCTACTGCTGCAGCTGGGGAGGGAAGCGCACGTGCATGCCCCCACTCGAGACGAGGCCTGACTCCCCTGGGGAGACTCAGAGGCACCCCAAGATCCATGTCAACACTGGAGAGGAATCCTCAGGTTCCGGCCCCGCCTCCACACAAAGTCTTAGTTCCCGGCATCAACGGGAGAGGAATCCCGAGATGGCCCCTAGCAACACGCATGGGGCCAGGCCCTTCCTGAGGCCACCAGAGCGGGTCCCTGAGGTCCCCGTCGTAACTCGAGAAGACCTGCCGCAAATCGAGAATATCCAGGAGGTTCTCCCCTGCAGGCGAGATGAGGCCCATTTCCGCAGAGGCTTCTCGGGGCTAATCACACCTCACCTCTGGAACGTCGAAAGGGTCCTTCACACCCTTCCTGCAACTCAAGAAGTTCCCCGACATACCCGTCTCCACTCGAGAGGAAGCACGAGGGTCCCGCCCACATCCAGAGGAGCCCCGTTTCCGCCTCGTAGCTCGAGGTGAGGGATCCTTTCCCTGCTTCGTCGGGAAAGAATTCCGGGCGTTCCCGTCGCATCTCAAGTTGAGGTCCTCTCAACAGGAACAGCGAGAGGAACTCCAGGGTCGTGCCACCATTCCAAAAGTCCCCCAGATGTCTCTGTCCATTCCAGAGGAACCTCTTTTCCATACACTGGCTCGTCTTTCACGCCGAGGATCGACTCACACCAAGGTGGCACTTGGCATAGCCCTGTGGGAAAGCCTCGTGGGAAAGCCTCGAGGGAAAGCCTCGAGGGAAAGCCACAGATCCCTTAATCCACGTGACAGGAAGCGTGACCCTACTGATGCAGCTCGGGAGAAATGCGCACGTGCATGCCCCCACTCGAGAAAAGGCCTGACTCCCCTGGGGAGACTCAGAGGCACCCCAAGATCCATGTCAACACTGGAGAGGAATCCTCAGGTTCCGGAACCGCCTCCACACAAAGTCTTAGTTCCCGGCATCGACGGGAGAGGAATCCCGAGATGGCCCCTAGCAACACGCATGGGGCCAGGCCCTTCCTGAGGCCACCAGAGCGGGTCCCTGAGGTCCCCGTCGTAACTCGAGAAGACCTGCCGCAACTCGAGAATATCCAGGAGGTTCTCCCCTGCAGGCGAGATGATGCCCATTTCCGCAGAGGCTTCTCGGGGCTAATCACACCTCACCTCTGGAACGTCGAAAGGGTCCTTCACACCCTAGGTGCAACTCAAGAAGTTCCTCGACATACCCGTCTCCACTCGAGAGGAAACACGAGGGTCCCGCCCACATCCAGAGGAGCCCCGTTTCCGCCTCGTAGCACGAGGTGACTGATCCTTTCCCTGCTTCGTCGGGAAAGAATTCCCGGCGTTCCCGTCGCATCTCAAGAGGAGGCCCTCTCAACAGGAACGGCGAGAGGAACTCCAGGGTCGTGCCACCATTCCAAGAGTCCCCGAGATGTCTCAGTCCATTCCAGAGGAACCTCTTTTCCCTTCACCGGCTCGTCTTTCACGCCGAGGATCGACTCACACCAAGGTGGCTCTTGGCATAGCCCTGTGTGTAAGCCTCGTGGGAAAGCCTCGAGGGAAAGCCACAGATCCCTTGATCTACGTGACAGGAAGCGTGACCCTACTCCAGCAGCTCGGAAGGAAAGCGCACGTGCATGCCCCCACTCGAGACGAAGCCTGACTCCCCTGGGGAGACTCAGAGGCACCCCAAGATCCATGTCAACACTGGAGAGGAATGCTCAGGTTCCGGCCCCGACTCCACACAAGGTCTTAGGCCATGGCATCGACGGGAGAGGAATCCCGAGATGGCCCCTAGCAACTCGCATTGGGACTGGCCGTTCCTGAGGCCACCAGAGCGGGTCCCTGAGGTCCCCGTCTTAACTCGAGAAGACCTGCCGCAACTCGAGAATATCCACGAGGTTCTCCCCTGCAGGCGAGATGAGGCCCATTTCCGCAGAGGCTTCTCGGGGCTAATCACATCTCACCTCTGGAACGTCGAAAGGGTCCTTCACACCCTTGGTGCAACTCAAGAAGTTCCCCGACATACCCGTCTCCACTCGAGAGGAAGCACGAGGGTCCCGCCCACATCCAGAGGAGCCCCGTATCCGCCTCGTAGCTCGAGGTGAGGGATCCTTTCCCTGCTTCGTCGGGAAAGAATTCCCGGCGTTCCCGTCGCATCTCAAGAGGAGGCCCTCTCAACAGGAACGGCGAGAGGAACTCCAGGGTCGTGCCACCATTGCAAGAGTCCCCCAGATGTCTCAGTCCATTCCAGAGGAACCTCTTTTCCCTTCACCGGCTCGTCTTTCACGCCGAGGATCGACTCACTCCAAGGTGGCACTTGGCACAGTCCTGTGGGAAAGCCTCGTGGGAAAGCCTCGAGGGAAAGCCTCGAGGGAAAGCCTCGAGGGAAAGCCACAGATCCCTTAATCCACGTGACAGGAAGCGTGACCCTACTGCTGCAGCTCGGGAGGGAAACACACGTGCATGCCCCCACTGGAGAAAAGGCCTGACTCCCCTGGTGAGACTCAGAGGCACCCCAAGATCCATGTCAACACTGGAGAGGAATCCTCAGGTTCCGGCCCCGACTCCACACAAGGTATTAGGCCACGGCATCGACAGGAGAGGAATCCCGAGATGGCCCCTAGCAACTCTCATGGGGACTGGCCCTCCCTGAGGCCACCAGAGCGGGTCCCTGAGGTTCCCGTCTTAACTCGAGAAGACCTGCCGCAACTCGAGAATATCCAGGAGGTTCTCCCCTGCAGGCGACATGAGGCCCATTTCCGCAGAGGCTTCTCGGGGCTAATCACACCTCACCTCTGGAACGTCGAAAGGGTCCTTCACTCCCTTGGTGCAACTCAAGAAGTTCCCCGACATACCCGTCTCCACTCGAGAGGAAACACGAGGGTCCCGCCCAAATCCAGAGGAGCCCCGTTTCCGCCTCGTAGCTCGAGGTGAGGCATCCTTTCCCTGCTTCGTCGGGAAAGAATTCCCGCCGTTCCCGTCGCATCTCAAGAGGAGGCCCTCTCAACAGGAACGGCGAGAGGAACTCCAGGGTCGTGCCACCATTCAAAGAGTCCCCCAGATGTCTCAGTCCATTCCAAAGGATACTCTTTTCCCTTCACCGGCTCGTCTTTCACGCCGAGGATTGACTCACACCAAGGTGGCACTTGGCTCAGCCCTGTGGGAAACCCTCTTGGGAATGACTCGAGGGAAAGCCTCGAGGGAAAGCACAGATCCCTTGATACACGTCACAGGAAGCGTTACCCTATTGCTGCAGCTCGGGAGGGAAGGGGACGTGCATGCCCCCACTCGAGACGAGGCCTGACTCCCCTGGGGAGACTCAGTGGCACCCCAAGATCCATGTCAACACTGGAGAGGAATGCTCAGGTTTCGGCCCCGACTCCACACAAGGTCTTAGGCCCCGGCATCGACGGGAGAGGAATCCCGAGATGGCCCCTAGCAACTCGCATGGGGACTGGCCCTTCCTGAGGCCACCAGAGCGGGTCCCTGAGGTCCCCGTCGTAACTCGAGAAGACCTGCTGCAACTCGAGAACATCCAGGAGGTTCTCCCCTGCAGGCGAGAGGAGGCCCATTTCCGCAGAGGCTTTCCGGGGCTAATCACTCCTCAACTCTGGAACGTCGAAAGGGTCCTTCACACCCTTGGTGCAACTCAAGAAGTTCCCCGACATACCCGTCTCCACTCGAGAGGAAACACGAGGGTCCCGCCCACATCCAGAGGAGCCCCGTTTCCGCCTCGTAGCACGAGGTGAGGGATCCTTTCCCTGCTTCGTCGGGAAAGAATTCCCGGCGTTCCCGTCGCATCTCAAGAGGAGGCCCTCTCAACAGGAACGGCGAGAGGAACTCCAGGGTCGTGCCACCATTCCAAGAGTCCCCGAGATGTCTCAGTCCATTCCAGAGGAACGTCTTTTCCCTTCACCGGCTCGTCTTTTAAGCCGAGTATCGACTCACACCAAGGTGGCACTTGGCACAGCCCTGTGGGCAAGCCTCGAGGGAAAGCCTCGAGGGAAAGCCACAGATCCCTTGATACACGTGACAGGAAGCGTGACCCTACTGCTGCAGCTCGGGAGGAAAGCGCACGTGCATGCCCACACTCGAGACGAAGCCTGACTCCCCTGGGGAGACTCAGAGGCACCCCAAGATGCATGTCAACACTGGAGAGGAATCCTCAGGTTCCAGCCCCTACTCCACAGAAGGTCTTAGTTCCCGGCATCGACGGGAGAGGAATCCCGAGATGGCCCCTAGCAACTCGCATGGGGACTGGACCTTCCTGAGGCCACCAGAGCGGGTCCCTGAGGTCCCCGTCGTAACTCGAGAAGACCTGCCGCAACTCGAGAATATCCAGGAGGTTCTCCCCTGCAGGCGAGATGATGCCCATTTCCGCAGAGGCTTCTCGGGGCTAATCACACCTCACCTCTGGAACGTCGAAAGGGTCCTTCACACCCTAGGTGCAACTCAAGAAGTTCCTCGACATACCCGTCTCCACTCGAGAGGAAACACGAGGGTCCCGCCCACATCCAGAGGAGCCCCGTTTCCGCCTCGTAGCACGAGGTGACTGATCCTTTCCCTGCTTCGTCGGGAAAGAATTCCCGGCGTTCCCGTCGCATCTCAAGAGGAGGCCCTCTCAACAGGAACGGCGAGAAGAACTCCAGGGTCCTGCCACCATTCCAAGAGTCCCCGAGATGTCTCAGTCCATTCCAGAGGAACCTCTTTTCCCTTCACCGGCTCGTCTTTCACGCCGAGGATCGACTCACACCAAGGTGGCTCTTGGCATAGCCCTGTGTGTAAGCCTCGTGGGAAAGCCTCGAGGGAAAGCCACAGATCCCTTGATCTACGTGACAGGAAGCGTGACCCTACTCCAGCAGCTCGGAAGGAAAGCGCACGTGCATGCCCCCACTCGAGACGAAGCCTGACTCCCCTGGGGAGACTCAGAGGCACCCCAAGATCCATGTCAACACTGGAGAGGAATGCTCAGGTTCCGGCCCCGACTCCACACAAGGTCTTAGGCCATGGCATCGACGGGAGAGGAATCCCGAGATGGCCCCTAGCAACTCGCATGGGGACTGGCCCTTCCTGAGGCCACCAGAGCGGGTCCCTGAGGTCCCTGTCGTAACTCGAGAAGACCTGCCGCAACTCGAGAATATCCACGAGGTTCTCCCCTGCAGGCGAGATGAGGCCCATTTCCGCAGAGGCTTCTCGGGGCTAATCACATCTCACCTCTGGAACGTCGAAAGGGTCCTTCACACCCTTGGTGCAACTCAAGAAGTTCCCCGACATACCCGTCTCCACTCGAGAGGAAGCACGAGGGTCCCGCCCACATCCAGAGGAGCCCCGTATCCGCCTCGTAGCTCGAGGTGAGGGATCCTTTCCCTGCTTCGTCGGGAAAGAATTCCCGGCGTTCCCGTCGCATCTCAAGAGGAGGCCCTCTCAACAGGAACGGCGAGAGGAACTCCAGGGTCGTGCCACCATTGCAAGAGTCCCCCAGATGTCTCAGTCCATTCCAGAGGAACCTCTTTTCCCTTCACCGGCTCGTCTTTCACGCCGAGGATCGACTCACTCCAAGGTGGCACTTGGCACAGTCTTGTGGGAAAGCCTCGTGGGAAAGCCTCGAGGGAAAGCCTCGAGGGAAAGCCTCGAGGGAAAGCCACAGATCCCTTAATCCACGTGACAGGAAGCGTGACCCTACTGCTGCAGCTCGGGAGGGAAACACACGTGCATGCCCCCACTGGAGAAAAGGCCTGACTCCCCTGGTGAGACTCAGAGGCACCCCAAGATCCATGTCAACACTGGAGAGGAATCCTCAGGTTCCGGCCCCGACTCCACACAAGGTATTAGGCCACGGCATCGACAGGAGAGGAATCCCGAGATGGCCCCTAGCAACTCGCATGGGGACTGGCCCTCCCTGAGGCCACCAGAGCGGGTCCCTGAGGTTCCCGTCTTAACTCGAGAAGACCTGCCGCAACTCGAGAATATCCAGGAGGTTCTCCCCTGCAGGCGACATGAGGCCCATTTCCGCAGAGGCTTCTCGGGGCTAATCACACCTCACCTCTGGAACGTCGAAAGGGTCCTTCACTCCCTTGGTGCAACTCAAGAAGTTCCCCGACATACCCGTCTCCACTCGAGAGGAAACACGAGGGTCCCGCCCAAATCCAGAGGAGCCCCGTTTCCGCCTCGTAGCTCGAGGTGAGGCATCCTTTCCCTGCTTCGTCGGGAAAGAATTCCCGCCGTTCCCGTCGCATCTCAAGAGGAGGCCCTCTCAACAGGAACGGCGAGAGGAACTCCAGGGTCGTGCCACCATTCAAAGAGTCCCCCAGATGTCTCAGTCCATTCCAAAGGATACTCTTTTCCCTTCACCGGCTCGTCTTTCACGCCGAGGATTGACTCACACCAAGGTGGCACTTGGCTCAGCCCTGTGGGAAACCCTCTTGGGAATGACTCGAGGGAAAGCCTCGAGGGAAAGCACAGATCCCTTGATACACGTGACAGGAAGCGTTACCCTATTGCTGCAGCTCGGGAGGGAAGGGGACGTGCATGCCCCCACTCGAGACGAGGCCTGACTCCCCTGGGGAGACTCAGTGGCACCCCAAGATCCATGTCAACACTGGAGAGGAATGCTCAGGTTTCGGCCCCGACTCCACACAAGGTCTTAGGCCCCGGCATCGACGGGAGAGGAATCCCGAGATGGCCCCTAGCAACTCGCATTGGGACTGGCCGTTCCTGAGGCCACCAGAGCGGGTCCCTGAGGTCCCCGTCTTAACTCGAGAAGACCTGCCGCAACTCGAGAATATCCACGAGGTTCTCCCCTGCAGGCGAGATGAGGCCCATTTCCGCAGAGGCTTCTCGGGGCTAATCACATCTCACCTCTGGAACGTCGAAAGGGTCCTTCACACCCTTGGTGCAACTCAAGAAGTTCCCCGACATACCCGTCTCCACTCGAGAGGAAGCACGAGGGTCCCGCCCACATCCAGAGGAGCCCCGTATCCGCCTCGTAGCTCGAGGTGAGGGATCCTTTCCCTGCTTCGTCGGGAAAGAATTCCCGGCGTTCCCGTCGCATCTCAAGAGGAGGCCCTCTCAACAGGAACGGCGAGAGGAACTCCAGGGTCGTGCCACCATTGCAAGAGTCCCCCAGATGTCTCAGTCCATTCCAGAGGAACCTCTTTTCCCTTCACCGGCTCGTCTTTCACGCCGAGGATCGACTCACTCCAAGGTGGCACTTGGCACAGTCCTGTGGGAAAGCCTCGTGGGAAAGCCTCGAGGGAAAGCCTCGAGGGAAAGCCTCGAGGGAAAGCCACAGATCCCTTAATCCACGTGACAGGAAGCGTGACCCTACTGCTGCAGCTCGGGAGGGAAACACACGTGCATGCCCCCACTGGAGAAAAGGCCTGACTCCCCTGGTGAGACTCAGAGGCACCCCAAGATCCATGTCAACACTGGAGAGGAATCCTCAGGTTCCGGCCCCGACTCCACACAAGGTATTAGGCCACGGCATCGACAGGAGAGGAATCCCGAGATGGCCCCTAGCAACTCGCATGGGGACTGGCCCTCCCTGAGGCCACCAGAGCGGGTCCCTGAGGTTCCCGTCTTAACTCGAGAAGACCTGCCGCAACTCGAGAATATCCAGGAGGTTCTCCCCTGCAGGCGACATGAGGCCCATTTCCGCAGAGGCTTCTCGGGGCTAATCACACCTCACCTCTGGAACGTCGAAAGGGTCCTTCACTCCCTTGGTGCAACTCAAGAAGTTCCCCGACATACCCGTCTCCACTCGAGAGGAAACACGAGGGTCCCGCCCAAATCCAGAGGAGCCCCGTTTCCGCCTCGTAGCTCGAGGTGAGGCATCCTTTCCCTGCTTCGTCGGGAAAGAATTCCCGCCGTTCCCGTCGCATCTCAAGAGGAGGCCCTCTCAACAGGAACGGCGAGAGGAACTCCAGGGTCGTGCCACCATTCAAAGAGTCCCCCAGATGTCTCAGTCCATTCCAAAGGATACTCTTTTCCCTTCACCGGCTCGACTTTCACGCCGAGGATTGACTCACACCAAGGTGGCACTTGGCTCAGCCCTGTGGGAAACCCTCTTGGGAATGGACTCGAGGGAAAGCCTCGAGGGAAAGCACAGATCCCTTGATACACGTGACAGGAAGCGTTACCCTATTGCTGCAGCTCGGGAGGGAAGGGGACGTGCATGCCCCCACTCGAGACGAGGCCTGACTCCCCTGGGGAGACTCAGTGGCACCCCAAGATCCATGTCAACACTGGAGAGGAATGCTCAGGTTTCGGCCCCGACTCCACACAAGGTCTTAGGCCCCGGCATCGACGGGAGAGGAATCCCGAGATGGCCCCTAGCAACTCGCATGGGGACTGGCCCTTCCTGAGGCCACCAGAGCGGGTCCCTGAGGTCCCCGTCGTAACTCGAGAAGACCTGCCGCAACTCGAGAACATCCAGGAGGTTCTCCCCTGCAGCGAGAGGAGGCCCATTTCCGCAGATGCTTTCCGGGGCTAATCACTCCTCAACTCTGGAACGTCGAAAGGGTCCTTCACACCCTTGGTGCAACTCAAGAAGTTCCCCGACATACCCGTCTCCACTCGAGAGGAAACACGAGGGTCCCACCCACATCCAGAGGAGCCCGTTTTCCGCCTCGTAGCACGAGGTGAGGGATCCTTTCCCTGCTTCGTACGGGAAAGAATTCCCGCCGTTCCCGTCGCATCTCAAGAGGAGGGCCCTCTCAACAGGAACGGCGAGAGGAACTCCAGGGTCGTGCCACCATTCCAAGAGTCCCCGAGATATCTCAGTCCATTCCAGAGGAACGACTTTTCCCTTCACCGGCTCGTCTTTAAGCCGAGGATCGACTCACACCAAGGTGGCACTTGGCACAGCCCTGTGGGCAAGCCTCGAGGGAAAGCCTCGAGGGAAAGCCACAGATCCCTTGATACACGTGACAGGAAGCGTGACCCTACTGCTGCAGCTCGGGAGGAAAGCGCACGTGCATGCCCACACTCGAGACGAAGCCTGACTCCCCTGGGGAGACTCAGAGGCACCCCAAGATGCATGTCAACAATGGAGAGGAATCCTCAGGTTCCAGCCCCTACTCCACAGAAGGGTCTTAGTTCCCGGCATCGACGGGAGAGGAATCCCGAGATGGCCCCTAGCAACTCGCATGGGGACTGGACCTTCCTGAGGCCACCAGAGCGGGTCCCTGAGGTCCCCCGTCGTAACTCGAGAAGACCTGCCGCAACTCGAGAATATCCAGGAGGTTCTCCCCTGCAGGCGAGATGATGCCCATTTCCGCAGAGGCTTCTCGGGGCTAATCACACCTCACCTCTGGAACGTCGAAAGGGTCCTTCACACCCTAGGTGCAACTCAAGAAGTTTCTCGACATACCCGTCTCCACTCGAGAGGAAACACGAGGGTCCCGCCCACATCCAGAGGAGCCCCGTTTCCGCCTCGTAGCACGAGGTGACTGATCCTTTCCCTGCTTCGTCGGGAAAGAATTCCCGGCGTTCCCGTCGCATCTCAAGAGGAGGCCCTCTCAACAGGAACGGCGAGAGGAACTCCAGGGTCCTGCCACCATTCCAAGAGTCCCCGAGATGTCTCAGTCCATTCCAGAGGAACCTCTTTTCCCTTCACCGGTCGTCTTTCACGCCGAGGATCGACTCACACCAAGGTGGCACTTGGCATAGCCCTGTGTGTAAGCCTCGTGGGAAAGCCTCGAGGGAAAGCCACAGATCCCTTGATCTACGTGACAGGAAGCGTGACCCTACTCCAGCAGCTCGAAGGAAAGCGCACGTGCATGCCCCCACTCGAGACGAAGCCTGACTCCCCTGGGGAGACTCAGAGGCACCCCAAGATCCATGTCAACACTGGAGAGGAATGCTCAGGTTCCGGCCCCGACTCCACACAAGGTCTTAGGCCATGGCATCGACGGGAGAGGAATCCCGAGATGGCCCCTAGCAACTCGCATTGGGACTGGCCGTTCCTGAGGCCACCAGAGCGGGTCCCTGAGGTCCCCGTCTTAACTCGAGAAGACCTGCCGCAACTCGAGAATATCCACTAGGTTCTCCCCTGCAGGCGAGATGAGGCCCATTTCCGCAGAGGCTTCTCGGGGCTAATCACATCTCACCTCTGGAACGTCGAAAGGGTCCTTCACACCCTTGGTGCAACTCAAGAAGTTCCCCGACATACCCGTCTCCACTCGAGAGGAAGCACGAGGGTCCCGCCCACATCCAGAGGAGCCCCGTATCCGCCTCGTAGCTCGAGGTGAGGGATCCTTTCCCTGCTTCGTCGGGAAAGAATTCCCGGCGTTCCCGTCGCATCTCAAGAGGAGGCCCTCTCAACAGGAACGGCGAGAGGAACTCCAGGGTCGTGCCACCATTGCAAGAGTCCCCCAGATGTCTCAGTCCATTCCAGAGGAACCTCTTTTCCCTTCACCGGCTCGTCTTTCACGCCGAGGATCGACTCACTCCAAGGTGGCACTTGGCACAGTCCTGTGGGAAAGCCTCGTGGGAAAGCCTCGAGGGAAAGCCTCGAGGGAAAGCCTCGAGGGAAACCCTCGAGGGAAAGCCTCGAGGGAAAGCCACAGATCCCTTAATCCACGTGACAGGAAGCGTGACCCTACTGCTGCAGCTCGGGAGGGAAACACACGTGCATGCCCCAACTGGAGAAAAGGCCTGACTCCCCTGGTGAGACTCAGAGGCACCCCAAGATCCATGTCAACACTGGAGAGGAATCCTCAGGTTCCGGCCCCGACTCCACACAAGGTATTAGGCCACGGCATCGACAGGAGAGGAATCCCGAGATGGCCCCTAGCAACTCGCATGGGGACTGGCCCTCCCTGAGGCCACCAGAGCGGGTCCCTGAGGTTCCCGTCTTAACTCGAGAAGACCTGCCGCAACTCGAGAATATCCAGGAGGTTCTCCCCTGCAGGCGACATGAGGCCCATTTCCGCAGAGGCTTCTCGGGGCTAATCACACCTCACCTCTGGAACGTCGAAAGGGTCCTTCACTCCCTTGGTGCAACTCAAGAAGTTCCCCGACATACCCGTCTCCACTCGAGAGGAAACACGAGGGTCCCGCCCAAATCCAGAGGAGCCCCGTTTCCGCCTCGTAGCTCGAGGTGAGGCATCCTTTCCCTGCTTCGTCGGGAAAGAATTCCCGCCGTTCCCGTCGCATCTCAAGAGGAGGCCCTCTCAACAGGAACGGCGAGAGGAACTCCAGGGTCGTGCCACCATTCAAAGAGTCCCCCAGATGTCTCAGTCCATTCCAAAGGATACTCTTTTCCCTTCACCGGCTCGTCTTTCACGCCGAGGATTGACTCACACCAAGGTGGCACTTGGCTCAGCCCTGTGGGAAACCCTCTTGGGAATGACTCGAGGGAAAGCCTCGAGGGAAAGCACAGATCCCTTGATACACGTGACAGGAAGCGTTACCCTATTGCTGCAGCTCGGGAGGAAAGCGCACGTGCATGCCCCCACTCGAGACGAAGCCTGACTCCCCTGGGGAGACTCAGAGGCACCCCAAGATGCATGTCAACACTGGAGAGGAATCCTCAGGTTCCAGCCCCTACTCCACAGAAGGTCTTAGTTCCCGGCATCGACGGGAGAGGAATCCCGAGATGGCCCCTAGCAACTCGCATGGGGACTGGACCTTCGTGAGGCCACCAGAGCGGGTCCCTGAGGTCCCCGTCGTAACTCGAGAAGACCTGCCGCAACTCGAGAATATCCAGGAGGTTCTCCCCTGCAGGCGAGATGATGCCCATTTCCGCAGAGGCTTCTCGGGGCTAATCACACCTCACCTCTGGAACGTCGAAAGGGTCCTTCACACCCTAGGTGCAACTCAAGAAGTTCCTCGACATACCCGTCTCCACTCGAGAGGAAACACGAGGGTCCCGCCCACATCCAGAGGAGCCCCGTTTCCGCCTCGTAGCACGAGGTGACTGATCCTTTCCCTGCTTCGTCGGGAAAGAATTCCCGGCGTTCCCGTCGCATCTCAAGAGGAGGCCCTCTCAACAGGAACGGCGAGAGGAACTCCCGGGTCCTGCCACCATTCCAAGAGTCCCCGAGATGTCTCAGTCCATTCCAGAGGAACCTCTTTTCCCTTCACCGGCTCGTCTTTCACGCCGAGGATCAACTCACACCAAGGTGGCTCTTGGCATAGCCCTGTGTGTAAGCCTCGTGGGAAAGCCTCGAGGGAAAGCCACAGATCCCTTGATCTACGTGACAGGAAGCGTGACCCTACTCCAGCAGCTCGGAAGGAAAGCGCACGTGCATGCCCCCACTCGAGACGAAGCCTGACTCCCCTGGGGAGACTCAGAGGCACCCCAAGATCCATGTCAACACTGGAGAGGAATGCTCAGGTTCCGGCCCCGACTCCACACAAGGTCTTAGGCAATGGCATCGACGGGAGAGGAATCCCGAGATGGCCCCTAGCAACTCGCATTGGGACTGGCCGTTCCTGAGGCCACCAGAGCGGGTCCCTGAGGTCCCCGTCTTAACTCGAGAAGACCTGCCGCAACTCGAGAATATCCACTAGGTTCTCCCCTGCAGGCGAGATGAGGCCCATTTCCGCAGAGGCTTCTCGGGGCTAATCACATCTCACCTCTGGAACGTCGAAAGGGTCCTTCACACCCTTGGTGCAACTCAAGAAGTTCCCCGACATACCCGTCTCCACTCGAGAGGAAGCACGAGGGTCCCGCCCACATCCAGAGGAGCCCCGTATCCGCCTCGTAGCTCGAGGTGAGGGATCCTTTCCCTGCTTCGTCGGGAAAGAATTCCCGGCGTTCCCGTCGCATCTCAAGAGGAGGCCCTCTCAACAGGAACGGCGAGAGGAACTCCAGGGTCGTGCCACCATTGCAAGAGTCCCCCAGATGTCTCAGTCCATTCCAGAGGAACCTCTTTTCCCTTCACCGGCTCGTCTTTCACGCCGAGGATCGACTCACTCCAAGGTGGCACTTGGCACAGTCCTGTGGGAAAGCCTCATGGGAAAGCCTCGAGGGAAAGCCTCGAGGGAAAGCCTCGAGGGAAACCCTCGAGGGAAAGCCTCGAGGGAAAGCCACAGATCCCTTAATCCACGTGACAGGAAGCGTGACCCTACTGCTGCAGCTCGGGAGGGAAACACACGTGCATGCCCCCACTGGAGAAAAGGCCTGACTCCCCTGGTGAGACTCAGAGGCACCCCAAGATCCATGTCAACACTGGAGAGGAATCCTCAGGTTCCGGCCCCGACTCCACACAAGGTATTAGGCCACGGCATCGACAGGAGAGGAATCCTGAGATGGCCCCTAGCAACTCGCATGGGGACTGGCCCTCCCTGAGGCCACCAGAGCGGGTCCCTGAGGTTCCCGTCTTAACTCGAGAAGACCTGCCGCAACTCGAGAATATCCAGGAGGTTCTCCCCTGCAGGCGACATGAGGCCCATTTCCGCAGAGGCTTCTCGGGGCTAATCACACCTCACCTCTGGAACGTCGAAAGGGTCCTTCACTCCCTTGGTGCAACTCAAGAAGTTCCCCGACATACCCGTCTCCACTCGAGAGGAAACACGAGGGTCCCGCCCAAATCCAGAGGAGCCCCGTTTCCGCCTCGTAGCTCGAGGTGAGGCATCCTTTCCCTGCTTCGTCGGGAAAGAATTCCCGCCGTTCCCGTCGCATCTCAAGAGGAGGCCCTCTCAACAGGAACAGCGAGAGGAACTCCAGGGTCGTGCCACCATTCAAAGAGTCCCCCAGATGTCTCAGTCCATTCCAAAGGATACTCTTTTCCCTTCACCGGCTCGTCTTTCACGCCGAGGATTGACTCACACCAAGGTGGCACTTGGCTCAGCCCTGTGGGAAACCCTCTTGGGAATGACTCGAGGGAAAGCCTCGAGGGAAAGCACAGATCCCTTGATACACGTGACAGGAAGCGTTACCCTATTGCTGCAGCTCGGGAGGGAAGCGGACGTGCATGCCCCCACTCGAGACGAGGCCTGACTCCCCTGGGGAGACTCAGTGGCACCCCAAGATCCATGTCAACACTGGAGAGGAATGCTCAGGTTTCGGCCCCGACTCCACACAAGGTCTTCGGCCCCGGCATCGACGGGAGAGGAATCCCGAGATGGCCCCTAGCGACTCGCATGGGGACTGGCCCTTCCTGAGGCCACCAGAGCGGGTCCCTGAGGTCCCCGTCGTAACTCGAGAAGACCTGCCGCAACTCGAGAACATCCAGGAGGTTCTCCCCTGCAGGCGAGAGGAGGCCCTTTTCCGCAGAGGCTTTCCGGGGCTAATCACTCCTCAACTCTGGAACGTCGAAAGGGTCCTTCACACCCTTGGTGCAACTCAAGAAGTTCCCCGACATACCCGTCTCCACTCGAGAGGAAACACGAGGGTGCCGCCCACATCCAGAGGAGCCCCGTTTCCGCCTCGTAGCTCGAGGTGAGGGATCCTTTCCCTGCTTCGTTGGGAAAGAATTCCCGGCGTTCCCGTCGCATCTCAATAAGAGGCCCTCTCAACAGGAACAGCGAGAGGAACTCCAGGGTCGTTCCACCATTCCAAGAGTCCCCCAAATGTCTCAGTCCATTCCAGAGGAACCTCTTTTCCCTTCACCGGCTCGTCTTTCACGCGGAGGATCGACTCACACCAAGGTGCCACTTGGCATGGCCCTGTGGGAAAGCCTCTTGGGAAAGCCTCGAGGGAAAGCCTCGAGGGAAAGCCACAGATCCCTTGATCCACGTGACAGGAAGCGTGACACTACTGCTGCAGTTCGGGAGGGAAGGGAACGTGCATGCCCCCACACGAGACGAGACCTGACTCCCCTGGGGAGACTCAGAGGCACCCCAAGATCCATGTCAACACTGGAGAGGAATGCTCAGGTTCCGGCCCCAACTCCACACAAGGTGTTAGGCCCCGGCATCGACGGGAGAGGAATGCCGAGATGGCCCCTAGCATCTCGCATGTGGACTGGCCCTTCCTGAGGCCACCAGAGCGGGTCCCTGAGGTCCCCGTCGTAACTCGAGAACACCTGCCACAACTCGAGAAAATCCAGGAGGATCTCCCCTCCAGGCAAGAGGAGGCCCATTTCCGCAGAGTCTTCTCGGGGCTATTCACACCTCACCTCTGGAACGTCGAAAGGGTCCTTCACACCCTGGGTGCAAATCAAGAAGTTCCCCGACATACCCGTCTCCACTCGAGAGGAAACCCGAGGGTCCCGCCCACATCCAGAGGAGCCCCGTTTCCGCCTCGTAGCTCGAGGTGAGGGATCCTTTACCTGCTTCGTCGGGAAAGACTTCCCGGCGTTCCCGTCGCATCTCAAGAGGAGGTCGTCTCAACAGGAACGGCGAGAGGAACTCCAGGGTCGTGCCACCATTCCAAGAGACCCTCAAATGTCTCAGTCCATTGCAGAGGAACCTCTTTTCCCTTCACCGGCTCGTCTTTCACGCCGAGGATCGACACACACCAAGGTGGCACTTTGCACAGCCCTGTGGGAAAGCCTCGTGGAAAATCCTCGAGGGAAAGCCTCGAGGGGAAGCCACAGATCCCTTGATCCACGTGACAGGAAGCGTGACACTACTGCTGCAGCTCGGGAGGGAAGGGCACGTGCATGCCCCCACTCGAGACGAGGCCTGACTCCCCTGGGGAGACTCAGAGGCACCCCAAGATCCATGTCAACACTGGAGAGGAATCCTCAGGTTCCGGCCCCGACTCCACACAAGGTCTTAGGCCACGGCATCGACGGGAGAAGAATCCCGAGATGGCCCCTCGCAACTCGCATGGGGACTGGCCCTTCCTGAGACCACCAGAGCGGGTCCCTGAGGTCCCCGTCGTAACTCGAGAAGACCTGCCGCAACTCGAGAATATCCAGGAGGTTCTCCCCTGCAGGAGAGATGAGGCCCATTTCGGCACTGACTTCTCGGGGCTAATCACATCTCACCTCTGGAACGTGGAAAGGGTCCGTCGCACCCTTGGTGCAACTCAAGAAGTTCCCCGACATACCCTTCTACACTCGAGAGGAAACACGAGGGTCCCGCCCACATCCAGAGGAGCCCCGTTTCCGCCTCGTAGCTCGAGGTGACGGACCTTTCCCTGCTTCGTCGGGAAAGAATTCCCGGCGTTCCCGTCGCACCCCAAGAGGAGGCCCTGTCAACAGGAACGGCGAGAGGAACTCCAGGGTCGTGCCACCATTCCAAGAGTCCCCCAGATGTCTCAGTCCTTTCCAGAGGACCTCTTTTCCCTTCACCGGCTCGTCTTTCACGCCGAGGATCGACAGCCACCAAGGTGGCACTTTGCACAGCCCTGTGGGTTTGCCTCGTGGGAAAGCCTCCAGGGAAAGCCTCGAGGGAAAGCCACTGATCCCTCGATCCACGTGACAGGAAGCGTGACACTACTGCTGCAGCTCGGGAGGGAAGGGCACGTGCATGCCCCCACACGAGATGAGACCTGATTCCCCTGGGGAGACTCCGAGGCACCAGAAGATCCATGTCAACACTGGAGAGGAATGCTCAGGTTCTGGCCCCGACTCCACACAAGGTCCTAGGCCCCGGCATCGACGGGAGAGGAATCCCGAGATGGCCCCTAGCAACTCGCATGGGGACTGGCCCTTCCTGAGGCCACCAGAGCGGGTCCCTGAGGTCCCCGTCGTAACTCGAGAAGACCTGCCGCAACTCGAGAACATCCAGGAGGTTCTCTCCTGCAGGCGAGAGGAGGCCCATTACCGCAGAGGCTTTTCGGGGCTAATCACTCCTCAACTCTGGAACGTCGAAAGGGTCCTTCACACCCTTGGTGCAACTCAAGAAGTTCCCCGACATACCCGTCTCCACTCGAGAGGAAACACGAGGGTGCCGCCCACATCCAGAAGAGCCCCGTTTCCGCCTCGTAGCTCGAGGTGAGGGATCCTTTCCCTGCTTCTTCGGGAAAGAATTCCCGGCGTTCCCGTCGCATATCAATAGGAGGCCCTCTTATCAGGAACGGCGAGAGGAACTCCAGGGTCTTGCCACCATTTCAAGAGTCCCCCAGATGTCTCAGTCCATTCCAGAGGAACCTCTTTTCCCTTCACCGGCTCGTCTTTCACGCCGAGGATCGACTCACACCAAGGTGGCACTTGGCATGGCCCTGTGGGAAAGCCTCGTGGGAAAGCCTCGAGGGAAAGCCTTGAGGGAAAGCCACAGATCCCTCGATCCACGTGACAGGAAGCGTGACCCTACTGCTGCAGCTCGGGAGGGAAGCGCACGTGGATGCCCCAACTCGAACGAGGCCTGACTCCCCTGGGGAGACTCAGAGGCACCCCAAAATCCATGTCAACACTGGAGAGGAATCCTCAGGTACTGGACCCGACTCCACACAAGGTCTTAGTTCCCGGCATCGACGGGAGAGGAATCCCGAGATGGCCCCTAGCAACTTGCATGGGGACTGGCCCTTCCTGAGGCCACCAGAGCGGGTCCCTGAGGTCCCCGTCGTAACTCGAGAAGACCTGCCGCAACTCGAGAATATCCAGGAGATTCTCCCCTGCAGGCGAGATGAGGCCCATTTCCGCAGAGGCTTCTCGGGGCTAATCACACCTCACCTCTGGAACGTCGAAAGGGTCCTTCACACCCTGGGTGCAACTGAAGAAGTTCCCCGACATACCCGTCTCCACTCGAGAGGAAACACGAGGGTCCCGCCCACATCCAGAGGAGCCCCGTTTCCGCCTCCTAGCTCGAGGTGAGGGATCCTTTCCCTGCTTCGTCGGGAAAGAATTCCCGGCGTTCCCGTCGCATCTCAAGAGGAGGCCCTCTCAACAGGAACAGCGAGAGGAACTCCGGGGTCGTGCCACCATTCCAAGAGTCCCCCAGATGTCTCAGTCCATTCCAGAGGAACCTCTTTTCCCTTCACCGGCTCGTCTTTCATGCCGAGGATCGACTCACACCAAGGTGGCACTTGGCATGGCCCTGTGGGAAAGCCTCGTGGGAAAGCCTCGAGGGACAGCCTCGAGGGAAAGCCACAGATCCCTTGATCCACGTGACAGGAAGCGTGACGCTACGGCTGCAGCTCGGGAGGGAAGCGCACGTGCATGCCCCCACTCGAGACGAGGCCTGACTCCCCTGGGGAGACTCAGAGGCACCCCAAGATCCATGTCAACACTGGAGAGAAGTGCTCAGGTTCCGGCCCTGACTGCACACAAGGTCTTCGGCCCCGGCATCGACGGGAGAGGAATCCCGAGTTGGCCCCTAGCAACTCGCATGGGGACTGGCCCTTCCTGAGGCCACCAGAGCGGGTCCCTGAGGTCCCCGTCGTAACTCGAGAAGACCTGCCGCAACTCGAGAACATCCAGGAGGTTCTCTCCTGCAGGCGAGAGGAGGCCCATTTCCGCTGAGGCTTTTCGGGGCTAATCACTCCTCAACTCTGGAACGTCGAAAGGGTCCTTCACACCCTTGGTGCAACTCAAGAAGTTCCCCGACATACCCGTCTCCACTCGAGAGGAAACACGAGGGTGCCGCCCACATCCAGAGGAGCCCCGTTTCCGCCTCGTAGCTCGAGGTGAGGGATCCTTTCCCTGCTTCGTCGGGAAAGAATTCCCGGCGTTCCCGTCGCATCTCAATAGGAGGCCCTCTCATCAGGAACGGCGAGAGGAACTCCAGGGTCTTGCCACCATTTCAAGAGTCCCCCAGATGTCTCAGTCCATTCCAGAGGAACCTCTTTTCCCTTCACCGGCTCGTCTTTCACGCCGAGGATCGACTCACACCAAGGTGGCACTTGGCATGGCCCTGTTCGATTGCCTCGTGGTAAAGCTCGAGGGAAAGCCTCGAGGGAAAGCCACAGATCCCTTGATCCACGTGACAGGAAGCGTGACACTACTGCTGCAGCTCGGGAGGGAAGGGCACGTGCATGCCCCCACACGAGACGAGACATGACTCCCCTGGGGAGACTCCAAGGCACCCCAAGGTCCATGTCAACACTGGGGAGGAATGCTCAGGTTCCGGCCCCGACTCCACACAAGGTCTTAGGCCCAGGCATCGATGGGAGAGGAATCCCGAGATGGCCTCTAGCAACTCGCGTGGGGACTGGCCCTTCCTGAGGCCACCAGAGCGGGTCCCTGAGGTCCCTGTCGTAACTCGAGAAGACATGCCGCAACTCGAGAAAATCCAGGAGGATCTCCCCTCCAGGCGAGAGGAGGCCCATTTCCGCAGAGGCTTCTCGGGGCTAATCACACCTCACCTCTGGAACGTCGAAAGGGTCCTTCACACCCTGGATGCAACTCAAGAAGTTCCCCGACATACCCGTCTCCACTCGAGAGGAAACACGAGGGTCCCGTCCACATCCAGAGGAGCCCCGTTTCCCCCTCATAGCTCGAGGTGAAGGATCCTTTCCCTGCTTCGTCGGGAAAGAATTCCCGGGGTTCCCGTCGCATCTCAAGAAGAGGCCCTCTCAACAGGAACGGCGAGAGGAACTCCAGGGTCGTGCCACCATTCCAAGACTCCCCCAGATGTCAGTGCATTACAGAGGAACCTCTTTTCCCTTCACCGGCTCGTCTTTCACGCCGAGGATCGACTCACACCAAGGTGCCACTTGGCATGGCCCTGTGGGAAAGCCTCTTGGGAAAGCCTCGAGGGAAAGCCTCGAGGGAAAGCCACAGATCCCTTGATCCACGTGACAGGAAGCGTGACACTACTGCTGCAGCTCGGGAGGGAAGGGAACGTGCATGCCCCCACACGAGACGAGACCTGACTCCCCTGGGGAGACTCAGAGGCACCCCAAGATCCATGTCAACACTGGAGAGGAATGCTCAGGTTCCGGCCCCAACTCCACACAAGGTGTTAGGCCCCGGCATCGACGGGAGAGGAATGCCGAGATGGCCCCTAGCATCTCGCATGTGGACTGGCCCTTCCTGAGGCCACCAGAGCGGGTCCCTGAGGTCCCCGTCGTAACTCGAGAACACCTGCCACAACTCGAGAAAATCCAGGAGGATCTCCCCTCCAGGCAAGAGGAGGCCCATTTCCGCAGAGTCTTCTCGGGGCTATTCACACCTCACCTCTGGAACGTCGAAAGGGTCCTTCACACCCTGGCTGCAAATCAAGAAGTTCCCCGACATACCCGTCTCCACTCGAGAGGAAACCCGAGGGTCCCGCCCACATCCAGAGGAGCCCCGTTTCCGCCTCGTAGCTCGAGGTGAGGGATCCTTTACCTGCTTCGTCGGGAAAGACTTCCCGGCGTTCCCGTCGCATCTCAAGAGGAGGTCGTCTCAACAGGAACGGCGAGAGGAACTCCAGGGTCGTGCCACCATTCCAAGAGACCCTCAAATGTCTCAGTCCATTGCAGAGGAACATCTTTTCCCTTCACCGGCTCGTCTTTCACGCCGAGGATCAACACACACCAAGGTGGCACTTTGCACAGCCCTGTGGGAAAGCCTCGTGGAAAATCCTCGAGGGAAAGCCTCGAGGGAAAGCCACAGATCCCTTGATCCACGTGACAGGAAGCGTGACACTACTGCTGCAGCTCGGGAGGGAAGGGCACGTGCATGCCCCCACTCGAGACGAGGCCTGACTCCCCTGGGGAGACTCAGAGGCACCCCAAGATCCATGTCAACACTGG
Source organism: Budorcas taxicolor (assembly GCF_023091745.1). Lineage (NCBI taxonomy): Eukaryota > Metazoa > Chordata > Mammalia > Artiodactyla > Bovidae > Budorcas > Budorcas taxicolor. The sequence goes on along the minus strand of NW_026292070.1, from coordinate 79,226 downwards.
AGAGGAATGCTCAGGTTCCGGCACCAACTCCACACAAGGTCTTAGGCCACGGCATCGACGGGAGAAGAATCCCGAGATGGCCCCTCGCAACTCGCATGGGGACTGGCCCTTCCTGAGACCACCAGAGCGGGTCCCTGAGGTCCCCGTCGTAACTCGAGAAGACCTGCCGCAACTCGAGAATATCCAGGAGGTTCTCCCCTGCAGGAGAGATGAGGCCCATTTCGGCACTGACTTCTCGGGGCTAATCACATCTCACCTCTGGAACGTGGAAAGGGTCCGTCGCACCCTTGGTGCAACTCAAGAAGTTCCCCGACATACCCTTCTACACTCGAGAGGAAACACGAGGGTCCCGCCCACATCCAGAGGAGCCCCGTTTCCGCCTCGTAGCTCGAGGTGACGGACCTTTCCCTGCTTCGTCGGGAAAGAATTCCCGGCGTTCCCGTCGCACCCCAAGAGGAGGCCCTGTCAACAGGAACGGCGAGAGGAACTCCAGGGTCGTGCCACCATTCCAAGAGTCCCCCAGATGTCTCAGTCCTTTCCAGAGGACCTCTTTTCCCTTCACCGGCTCGTCTTTCACGCCGAGGATCGACAGCCACCAAGGTGGCACTTTGCACAGCCCTGTGGGTTTGCCTCGTGGGAAAGCCTCCAGGGAAAGCCTCGAGGGAAAGCCACTGATCCCTCGATCCACGTGACAGGAAGCGTGACACTACTGCTGCAGCTCGGGAGGGAAGGGCACGTGCATGCCCCCACACGAGATGAGACCTGATTCCCCTGGGGAGACTCCGAGGCACCAGAAGATCCATGTCAACACTGGAGAGGAATGCTCAGGTTCTGGCCCCGACTCCACACAAGGTCCTAGGCCCCGGCATCGACGGGAGAGGAATCCCGAGATGGCCCCTAGCAACTCGCATGGGGACTGGCCCTTCCTGAGGCCACCAGAGCGGGTCCCTGAGGTCCCCGTCGTAACTCGAGAAGACCTGCCGCAACTCGAGAACATCCAGGAGGTTCTCTCCTGCAGGCGAGAGGAGGCCCATTACCGCAGAGGCTTTTCGGGGCTAATCACTCCTCAACTCTGGAACGTCGAAAGGGTCCTTCACACCCTTGGTGCAACTCAAGAAGTTCCCCGACATACCCGTCTCCACTCGAGAGGAAACACGAGGGTGCCGCCCACATCCAGAAGAGCCCCGTTTCCGCCTCGTAGCTCGAGGTGAGGGATCCTTTCCCTGCTTCTTCGGGAAAGAATTCCCGGCGTTCCCGTCGCATATCAATAGGAGGCCCTCTTATCAGGAACGGCGAGAGGAACTCCAGGGTCTTGCCACCATTTCAAGAGTCCCCCAGATGTCTCAGTCCATTCCAGAGGAACCTCTTTTCCCTTCACCGGCTCGTCTTTCACGCCGAGGATCGACTCACACCAAGGTGGCACTTGGCATGGCCCTGTGGGAAAGCCTCGTGGGAAAGCCTCGAGGGAAAGCCTTGAGGGAAAGCCACAGATCCCTCGATCCACGTGACAGGAAGCGTGACCCTACTGCTGCAGCTCGGGAGGGAAGCGCACGTGGATGCCCCAACTCGAACGAGGCCTGACTCCCCTGGGGAGACTCAGAGGCACCCCAAAATCCATGTCAACACTGGAGAGGAATCCTCAGGTACTGGACCCGACTCCACACAAGGTCTTAGTTCCCGGCATCGACGGGAGAGGAATCCCGAGATGGCCCCTAGCAACTTGCATGGGGACTGGCCCTTCCTGAGACCACCAGAGCGGGTCCCTGAGGTCCCCGTCGTAACTCGAGAAGACCTGCCGCAACTCGAGAATATCCAGGAGATTCTCCCCTGCAGGCGAGATGAGGCCCATTTCCGCAGAGGCTTCTCGGGGCTAATCACACCTCACCTCTGGAACGTCGAAAGGGTCCTTCACACCCTGGGTGCAACTGAAGAAGTTCCCCGACATACCCGTCTCCACTCGAGAGGAAACACGAGGGTCCCGCCCACATCCAGAGGAGCCCCGTTTCCGCCTCCTAGCTCGAGGTGAGGGATCCTTTCCCTGCTTCGTCGGGAAAGAATTCCCGGCGTTCCCGTCGCATCTCAAGAGGAGGCCCTCTCAACAGGAACAGCGAGAGGAACTCCGGGGTCGTGCCACCATTCCAAGAGTCCCCCAGATGTCTCAGTCCATTCCAGAGGAACCTCTTTTCCCTTCACCGGCTCGTCTTTCATGCCGAGGATCGACTCACACCAAGGTGGCACTTGGCATGGCCCTGTGGGAAAGCCTCGTGGGAAAGCCTCGAGGGACAGCCTCGAGGGAAAGCCACAGATCCCTTGATCCACGTGACAGGAAGCGTGACGCTACTGCTGCAGCTCGGGAGGGAAGCGCACGTGCATGCCCCCACTCGAGACGAGGCCTGACTCCCCTGGGGAGACTCAGAGGCACCCCAAGATCCATGTCAACACTGGAGAGAAGTGCTCAGGTTCCGGCCCTGACTGCACACAAGGTCTTAGGCCCCGGCATCGACGGGAGAGGAATCCCGAGTTGGCCCCTAGCAACTCGCATGGGGACTGGCCCTTCCTGAGGCCACCAGAGCGGGTCCCTGAGGTCCCCGTCGTAACTCGAGAAGACCTGCCGCAACTCGAGAACATCCAGGAGGTTCTCTCCTGCAGGCGAGAGGAGGCTCATTTCCGCTGAGGCTTTTCGGGGCTAATCACTCCTCAACTCTGGAACGTCGAAAGGGTCCTTCACACCCTTGGTGCAACTCAAGAAGTTCCCCGACATACCCGTCTCCACTCGAGAGGAAACACGAGGGTGCCGCCCACATCCAGAGGAGCCCCGTTTCCGCCTCGTAGCTCGAGGTGAGGGATCCTTTCCCTGCTTCGTCGGGAAAGAATTCCCGGCGTTCCCGTCGCATCTCAATAGGAGGCCCTCTCATCAGGAACGGCGAGAGGAACTCCAGGGTCTTGCCACCATTTCAAGAGTCCCCCAGATGTCTCAGTCCATTCCAGAGGAACCTCTTTTCCCTTCACCGGCTCGTCTTTCACGCCGAGGATCGACTCACACCAAGGTGGCACTTGGCATGGCCCTGTTCGATTGCCTCGTGGTAAAGCTCGAGGGAAAGCCTCGAGGGAAAGCCACAGATCCCTTGATCCACGTGACAGGAAGCGTGACACTACTGCTGCAGCTCGGGAGGGAAGGGCACGTGCATGCCCCCACACGAGACGAGACATGACTCCCCTGGGGAGACTCCAAGGCACCCCAAGGTCCATGTCAACACTGGGGAGGAATGCTCAGGTTCCGGCCCCGACTCCACACAAGGTCTTAGGCCCAGGCATCGATGGGAGAGGAATCCCGAGATGGCCTCTAGCAACTCGCGTGGGGACTGGCCCTTCCTGAGGCCACCAGAGCGGGTCCCTGAGGTCCCTGTCGTAACTCGAGAAGACATGCCGCAACTCGAGAAAATCCAGGAGGATCTCCCCTCCAGGCGAGAGGAGGCCCATTTCCGCAGAGGCTTCTCGGGGCTAATCACACCTCACCTCTGGAACGTCGAAAGGGTCCTTCACACCCTGGGTGCAACTCAAGAAGTTCCCCGACATACCCGTCTCCACTCGAGAGGAAACACGAGGGTCCCGTCCACATCCAGAGGAGCCCCGTTTCCCCCTCATAGCTCGAGGTGAAGGATCCTTTCCCTGCTTCGTCGGGAAAGAATTCCCGGGGTTCCCGTCGCATCTCAAGAAGAGGCCCTCTCAACAGGAACGGCGAGAGGAACTCCAGGGTCGTGCCACCATTCCAAGACTCCCCCAGATGTCAGTGCATTACAGAGGAACCTCTTTTCCCTTCACCGGCTCGTCTTTCACGCCGAGGATCGACTCACACCAAGGTGCCACTTGGCATGGCCCTGTGGGAAAGCCTCTTGGGAAAGCCTCGAGGGAAAGCCTCGAGGGAAAGCCACAGATCCCTTGATCCACGTGACAGGAAGCGTGACACTACTGCTGCAGCTCGGGAGGGAAGGGAACGTGCATGCCCCCACACGAGACGAGACCTGACTCCCCTGGGGAGACTCAGAGGCACCCCAAGATCCATGTCAACACTGGACAGGAATGCTCAGGTTCCGGCCCCAACTCCACACAAGGTGTTAGGCCCCGGCATCGACGGGAGAGGAATGCCGAGATGGCCCCTAGCATCTCGCATGTGGACTGGCCCTTCCTGAGGCCACCAGAGCGGGTCCCTGAGGTCCCCGTCGTAACTCGAGAACACCTGCCACAACTCGAGAAAATCCAGGAGGATCTCCCCTCCAGGCAAGAGGAGGCCCATTTCCGCAGAGTCTTCTCGGGGCTATTCACACCTCACCTCTGGAACGTCGAAAGGGTCCTTCACACCCTGGCTGCAAATCAAGAAGTTCCCCGACATACCCGTCTCCACTCGAGAGGAAACCCGAGGTTCCCGCCCACATCCAGAGGAGCCCCGTTTCCGCCTCGTAGCTCGAGGTGAGGGATCCTTTACCTGCTTCGTCGGGAAAGACTTCCCGGCGTTCCCGTCGCATCTCAAGAGGAGGTCGTCTCAACAGGAACGGCGAGAGGAACTCCAGGGTCGTGCCACCATTCCAAGAGACCCTCAAATGTCTCAGTCCATTGCAGAGGAACATCTTTTCCCTTCACCGGCTCGTCTTTCACGCCGAGGATCGACACACACCAAGGTGGCACTTTGCACAGCCCTGTGGGAAAGCCTCGTGGAAAATCCTCGAGGGAAAGCCTCGAGGGAAAGCCTCGAGGGAAACCCTCGAGGGAAAGCCTCGAGGGAAAGCCACAGATCCCTTAATCCACGTGACAGGAAGCGTGACCCTACTGCTGCAGCTCGGGAGGGAAACACACGTGCATGCCCCCACTGGAGAAAAGGCCTGACTCCCCTGGTGAGACTCAGAGGCACCCCAAGATCCATGTCAACACTGGAGAGGAATCCTCAGGTTCCGGCCCCGACTCCACACAAGGTATTAGGCCACGGCATCGACAGGAGAGGAATCCTGAGATGGCCCCTAGCAACTCGCATGGGGACTGGCCCTCCCTGAGGCCACCAGAGCGGGTCCCTGAGGTTCCCGTCTTAACTCGAGAAGACCTGCCGCAACTCGAGAATATCCAGGAGGTTCTCCCCTGCAGGCGACATGAGGCCCATTTCCGCAGAGGCTTCTCGGGGCTAATCACACCTCACCTCTGGAACGTCGAAAGGGTCCTTCACTCCCTTGGTGCAACTCAAGAAGTTCCCCGACATACCCGTCTCCACTCGAGAGGAAACACGAGGGTCCCGCCCAAATCCAGAGGAGCCCCGTTTCCGCCTCGTAGCTCGAGGTGAGGCATCCTTTCCCTGCTTCGTCGGGAAAGAATTCCCGCCGTTCCCGTCGCATCTCAAGAGGAGGCCCTCTCAACAGGAACAGCGAGAGGAACTCCAGGGTCGTGCCACCATTCAAAGAGTCCCCCAGATGTCTCAGTCCATTCCAAAGGATACTCTTTTCCCTTCACCGGCTCGTCTTTCACGCCGAGGATTGACTCACACCAAGGTGGCACTTGGCTCAGCCCTGTGGGAAACCCTCTTGGGAATGACTCGAGGGAAAGCCTCGAGGGAAAGCACAGATCCCTTGATACACGTGACAGGAAGCGTTACCCTATTGCTGCAGCTCGGGAGGGAAGCGGACGTGCATGCCCCCACTCGAGACGAGGCCTGACTCCCCTGGGGAGACTCAGTGGCACCCCAAGATCCATGTCAACACTGGAGAGGAATGCTCAGGTTTCGGCCCCGACTCCACACAAGGTCTTCGGCCCCGGCATCGACGGGAGAGGAATCCCGAGATGGCCCCTAGCGACTCGCATGGGGACTGGCCCTTCCTGAGGCCACCAGAGCGGGTCCCTGAGGTCCCCGTCGTAACTCGAGAAGACCTGCCGCAACTCGAGAACATCCAGGAGGTTCTCCCCTGCAGGCGAGAGGAGGCCCTTTTCCGCAGAGGCTTTCCGGGGCTAATCACTCCTCAACTCTGGAACGTCGAAAGGGTCCTTCACACCCTTGGTGCAACTCAAGAAGTTCCCCGACATACCCGTCTCCACTCGAGAGGAAACACGAGGGTGCCGCCCACATCCAGAGGAGCCCCGTTTCCGCCTCGTAGCTCGAGGTGAGGGATCCTTTCCCTGCTTCGTTGGGAAAGAATTCCCGGCGTTCCCGTCGCATCTCAATAAGAGGCCCTCTCAACAGGAACAGCGAGAGGAACTCCAGGGTCGTTCCACCATTCCAAGAGTCCCCCAAATGTCTCAGTCCATTCCAGAGGAACCTCTTTTCCCTTCACCGGCTCGTCTTTCACGCGGAGGATCGACTCACACCAAGGTGCCACTTGGCATGGCCCTGTGGGAAAGCCTCTTGGGAAAGCCTCGAGGGAAAGCCTCGAGGGAAAGCCACAGATCCCTTGATCCACGTGACAGGAAGCGTGACACTACTGCTGCAGTTCGGGAGGGAAGGGAACGTGCATGCCCCCACACGAGACGAGACCTGACTCCCCTGGGGAGACTCAGAGGCACCCCAAGATCCATGTCAACACTGGAGAGGAATGCTCAGGTTCCGGCCCCAACTCCACACAAGGTGTTAGGCCCCGGCATCGACGGGAGAGGAATGCCGAGATGGCCCCTAGCATCTCGCATGTGGACTGGCCCTTCCTGAGGCCACCAGAGCGGGTCCCTGAGGTCCCCGTCGTAACTCGAGAACACCTGCCACAACTCGAGAAAATCCAGGAGGATCTCCCCTCCAGGCAAGAGGAGGCCCATTTCCGCAGAGTCTTCTCGGGGCTATTCACACCTCACCTCTGGAACGTCGAAAGGGTCCTTCACACCCTGGGTGCAAATCAAGAAGTTCCCCGACATACCCGTCTCCACTCGAGAGGAAACCCGAGGGTCCCGCCCACATCCAGAGGAGCCCCGTTTCCGCCTCGTAGCTCGAGGTGACGGACCTTTCCCTGCTTCGTCGGGAAAGAATTCCCGGCGTTCCCGTCGCACCCCAAGAGGAGGCCCTGTCAACAGGAACGGCGAGAGGAACTCCAGGGTCGTGCCACCATTCCAAGAGTCCCCCAGATGTCTCAGTCCTTTCCAGAGGACCTCTTTTCCCTTCACCGGCTCGTCTTTCACGCCGAGGATCGACAGCCACCAAGGTGGCACTTTGCACAGCCCTGTGGGTTTGCCTCGTGGGAAAGCCTCCAGGGAAAGCCTCGAGGGAAAGCCACTGATCCCTCGATCCACGTGACAGGAAGCGTGACACTACTGCTGCAGCTCGGGAGGGAAGGGCACGTGCATGCCCCCACACGAGATGAGACCTGATTCCCCTGGGGAGACTCCGAGGCACCAGAAGATCCATGTCAACACTGGAGAGGAATGCTCAGGTTCTGGCCCCGACTCCACACAAGGTCCTAGGCCCCGGCATCGACGGGAGAGGAATCCCGAGATGGCCCCTAGCAACTCGCATGGGGACTGGCCCTTCCTGAGGCCACCAGAGCGGGTCCCTGAGGTCCCCGTCGTAACTCGAGAAGACCTGCCGCAACTCGAGAACATCCAGGAGGTTCTCTCCTGCAGGCGAGAGGAGGCCCATTACCGCAGAGGCTTTTCGGGGCTAATCACTCCTCAACTCTGGAACGTCGAAAGGGTCCTTCACACCCTTGGTGCAACTCAAGAAGTTCCCCGACATACCCGTCTCCACTCGAGAGGAAACACGAGGGTGCCGCCCACATCCAGAAGAGCCCCGTTTCCGCCTCGTAGCTCGAGGTGAGGGATCCTTTCCCTGCTTCTTCGGGAAAGAATTCCCGGCGTTCCCGTCGCATATCAATAGGAGGCCCTCTTATCAGGAACGGCGAGAGGAACTCCAGGGTCTTGCCACCATTTCAAGAGTCCCCCAGATGTCTCAGTCCATTCCAGAGGAACCTCTTTTCCCTTCACCGGCTCGTCTTTCACGCCGAGGATCGACTCACACCAAGGTGGCACTTGGCATGGCCCTGTGGGAAAGCCTCGTGGGAAAGCCTCGAGGGAAAGCCTTGAGGGAAAGCCACAGATCCCTCGATCCACGTGACAGGAAGCGTGACCCTACTGCTGCAGCTCGGGAGGGAAGCGCACGTGGATGCCCCAACTCGAACGAGGCCTGACTCCCCTGGGGAGACTCAGAGGCACCCCAAAATCCATGTCAACACTGGAGAGGAATCCTCAGGTACTGGACCCGACTCCACACAAGGTCTTAGTTCCCGGCATCGACGGGAGAGGAATCCCGAGATGGCCCCTAGCAACTTGCATGGGGACTGGCCCTTCCTGAGACCACCAGAGCGGGTCCCTGAGGTCCCCGTCGTAACTCGAGAAGACCTGCCGCAACTCGAGAATATCCAGGAGATTCTCCCCTGCAGGCGAGATGAGGCCCATTTCCGCAGAGGCTTCTCGGGGCTAATCACACCTCACCTCTGGAACGTCGAAAGGGTCCTTCACACCCTGGGTGCAACTGAAGAAGTTCCCCGACATACCCGTCTCCACTCGAGAGGAAACACGAGGGTCCCGCCCACATCCAGAGGAGCCCCGTTTCCGCCTCCTAGCTCGAGGTGAGGGATCCTTTCCCTGCTTCGTCGGGAAAGAATTCCCGGCGTTCCCGTCGCATCTCAAGAGGAGGCCCTCTCAACAGGAACAGCGAGAGGAACTCCGGGGTCGTGCCACCATTCCAAGAGTCCCCCAGATGTCTCAGTCCATTCCAGAGGAACCTCTTTTCCCTTCACCGGCTCGTCTTTCATGCCGAGGATCGACTCACACCAAGGTGGCACTTGGCATGGCCCTGTGGGAAAGCCTCGTGGGAAAGCCTCGAGGGACAGCCTCGAGGGAAAGCCACAGATCCCTTGATCCACGTGACAGGAAGCGTGACGCTACTGCTGCAGCTCGGGAGGGAAGCGCACGTGCATGCCCCCACTCGAGACGAGGCCTGACTCCCCTGGGGAGACTCAGAGGCACCCCAAGATCCATGTCAACACTGGAGAGAAGTGCTCAGGTTCCGGCCCTGACTGCACACAAGGTCTTAGGCCCCGGCATCGACGGGAGAGGAATCCCGAGTTGGCCCCTAGCAACTCGCATGGGGACTGGCCCTTCCTGAGGCCACCAGAGCGGGTCCCTGAGGTCCCCGTCGTAACTCGAGAAGACCTGCCGCAACTCGAGAACATCCAGGAGGTTCTCTCCTGCAGGCGAGAGGAGGCCCATTTCCGCTGAGGCTTTTCGGGGCTAATCACTCCTCAACTCTGGAACGTCGAAAGCGTCCTTCACACCCTTGGTGCAACTCAAGAAGTTCCCCGACATACCCGTCTCCACTCGAGAGGAAACACGAGGGTGCCGCCCACATCCAGAGGAGCCCCGTTTCCGCCTCGTAGCTCGAGGTGAGGGATCCTTTCCCTGCTTCGTCGGGAAAGAATTCCCGGCGTTCCCGTCGCATCTCAATAGGAGGCCCTCTCATCAGGAACGGCGAGAGGAACTCCAGGGTCTTGCCACCATTTCAAGAGTCCCCCAGATGTCTCAGTCCATTCCAGAGGAACCTCTTTTCCCTTCACCGGCTCGTCTTTCACGCCGAGGATCGACTCACACCAAGGTGGCACTTGGCATGGCCCTGTTCGATTGCCTCGTGGTAAAGCTCGAGGGAAAGCCTCGAGGGAAAGCCACAGATCCCTTGATCCACGTGACAGGAAGCGTGACACTACTGCTGCAGCTCGGGAGGGAAGGGCACGTGCATGCCCCCACACGAGACGAGACATGACTCCCCTGGGGAGACTCCAAGGCACCCCAAGGTCCATGTCAACACTGGGGAGGAATGCTCAGGTTCCGGCCCCGACTCCACACAAGGTCTTAGGCCCAGGCATCGATGGGAGAGGAATCCCGAGATGGCCTCTAGCAACTCGCGTGGGGACTGGCCCTTCCTGAGGCCACCAGAGCGGGTCCCTGAGGTCCCTGTCGTAACTCGAGAAGACATGCCGCAACTCGAGAAAATCCAGGAGGATCTCCCCTCCAGGCGAGAGGAGGCCCATTTCCGCAGAGGCTTCTCGGGGCTAATCACACCTCACCTCTGGAACGTCGAAAGGGTCCTTCACACCCTGGGTGCAACTCAAGAAGTTCCCCGACATACCCGTCTCCACTCGAGAGGAAACACGAGGGTCCCGTCCACATCCAGAGGAGCCCCGTTTCCCCCTCATAGCTCGAGGTGAAGGATCCTTTCCCTGCTTCGTCGGGAAAGAATTCCCGGGGTTCCCGTCGCATCTCAAGAAGAGGCCCTCTCAACAGGAACGGCGAGAGGAACTCCAGGGTCGTGCCACCATTCCAAGACTCCCCCAGATGTCAGTGCATTACAGAGGAACCTCTTTTCCCTTCACCGGCTCGTCTTTCACGCCGAGGATCGACTCACACGAAGGTGCCACTTGGCATGGCCCTGTGGGAAAGCCTCTTGGGAAAGCCTCGAGGGAAAGCCTCGAGGGAAAGCCACAGATCCCTTGATCCACGTGACAGGAAGCGTGACACTACTGCTGCAGCTCGGGAGGGAAGGGAACGTGCATGCCCCCACACGAGACGAGACCTGACTCCCCTGGGGAGACTCAGAGGCACCCCAAGATCCATGTCAACACTGGAGAGGAATGCTCAGGTTCCGGCCCCAACTCCACACAAGGTGTTAGGCCCCGGCATCGACGGGAGAGGAATGCCGAGATGGCCCCTAGCATCTCGCATGTGGACTGGCCCTTCCTGAGGCCACCAGAGCGGGTCCCTGAGGTCCCCGTCGTAACTCGAGAACACCTGCCACAACTCGAGAAAATCCAGGAGGATCTCCCCTCCAGGCAAGAGGAGGCCCATTTCCGCAGAGTCTTCTCGGGGCTATTCACACCTCACCTCTGGAACGTCGAAAGGGTCCTTCACACCCTGGCTGCAAATCAAGAAGTTCCCCGACATACCCGTCTCCACTCGAGAGGAAACCCGAGGTTCCCGCCCACATCCAGAGGAGCCCCGTTTCCGCCTCGTAGCTCGAGGTGAGGGATCCTTTACCTGCTTCGTCGGGAAAGACTTCCCGGCGTTCCCGTCGCATCTCAAGAGGAGGTCGTCTCAACAGGAACGGCGAGAGGAACTCCAGGGTCGTGCCACCATTCCAAGAGACCCTCAAATGTCTCAGTCCATTGCAGAGGAACATCTTTTCCCTTCACCGGCTCGTCTTTCACGCCGAGGATCGACACACACCAAGGTGGCACTTTGCACAGCCCTGTGGGAAAGCCTCGTGGAAAATCCTCGAGGGAAAGCCTCGAGGGAAAGCCTCGAGGGAAACCCTCGAGGGAAAGCCTCGAGGGAAAGCCACAGATCCCTTAATCCACGTGACAGGAAGCGTGACCCTACTGCTGCAGCTCGGGAGGGAAACACACGTGCATGCCCCCACTGGAGAAAAGGCCTGACTCCCCTGGTGAGACTCAGAGGCACCCCAAGATCCATGTCAACACTGGAGAGGAATCCTCAGGTTCCGGCCCCGACTCCACGCAAGGTATTAGGCCACGGCATCGACAGGAGAGGAATCCTGAGATGGCCCCTAGCAACTCGCATGGGGACTGGCCCTCCCTGAGGCCACCAGAGCGGGTCCCTGAGGTTCCCGTCTTAACTCGAGAAGACCTGCCGCAACTCGAGAATATCCAGGAGGTTCTCCCCTGCAGGCGACATGAGGCCCATTTCCGCAGAGGCTTCTCGGGGCTAATCACACCTCACCTCTGGAACGTCGAAAGGGTCCTTCACTCCCTTGGTGCAACTCAAGAAGTTCCCCGACATACCCGTCTCCACTCGAGAGGAAACACGAGGGTCCCGCCCAAATCCAGAGGAGCCCCGTTTCCGCCTCGTAGCTCGAGGTGAGGCATCCTTTCCCTGCTTCGTCGGGAAAGAATTCCCGCCGTTCCCGTCGCATCTCAAGAGGAGGCCCTCTCAACAGGAACAGCGAGAGGAACTCCAGGGTCGTGCCACCATTCAAAGAGTCCCCCAGATGTCTCAGTCCATTCCAAAGGATACTCTTTTCCCTTCACCGGCTCGTCTTTCACGCCGAGGATTGACTCACACCAAGGTGGCACTTGGCTCAGCCCTGTGGGAAACCCTCTTGGGAATGACTCGAGGGAAAGCCTCGAGGGAAAGCACAGATCCCTTGATACACGTGACAGGAAGCGTTACCCTATTGCTGCAGCTCGGGAGGGAAGCGGACGTGCATGCCCCCACTCGAGACGAGGCCTGACTCCCCTGGGGAGACTCAGTGGCACCCCAAGATCCATGTCAACACTGGAGAGGAATGCTCAGGTTTCGGCCCCGACTCCACACAAGGTCTTCGGCCCCGGCATCGACGGGAGAGGAATCCCGAGATGGCCCCTAGCGACTCGCATGGGGACTGGCCCTTCCTGAGGCCACCAGAGCGGGTCCCTGAGGTCCCCGTCGTAACTCGAGAAGACCTGCCGCAACTCGAGAACATCCAGGAGGTTCTCCCCTGCAGGCGAGAGGAGGCCCTTTTCCGCAGAGGCTTTCCGGGGCTAATCACTCCTCAACTCTGGAACGTCGAAAGGGTCCTTCACACCCTTGGTGCAACTCAAGAAGTTCCCCGACATACCCGTCTCCACTCGAGAGGAAACACGAGGGTGCCGCCCACATCCAGAGGAGCCCCGTTTCCGCCTCGTAGCTCGAGGTGAGGGATCCTTTCCCTGCTTCGTTGGGAAAGAATTCCCGGCGTTCCCGTCGCATCTCAATAAGAGGCCCTCTCAACAGGAACAGCGAGAGGAACTCCAGGGTCGTTCCACCATTCCAAGAGTCCCCCAAATGTCTCAGTCCATTCCAGAGGAACCTCTTTTCCCTTCACCGGCTCGTCTTTCACGCGGAGGATCGACTCACACCAAGGTGCCACTTGGCATGGCCCTGTGGGAAAGCCTCTTGGGAAAGCCTCGAGGGAAAGCCTCGAGGGAAAGCCACAGATCCCTTGATCCACGTGACAGGAAGCGTGACACTACTGCTGCAGTTCGGGAGGGAAGGGAACGTGCATGCCCCCACACGAGACGAGACCTGACTCCCCTGGGGAGACTCAGAGGCACCCCAAGATCCATGTCAACACTGGAGAGGAATGCTCAGGTTCCGGCCCCAACTCCACACAAGGTGTTAGGCCCCGGCATCGACGGGAGAGGAATGCCGAGATGGCCCCTAGCATCTCGCATGTGGACTGGCCCTTCCTGAGGCCACCAGAGCGGGTCCCTGAGGTCCCCGTCGTAACTCGAGAACACCTGCCACAACTCGAGAAAATCCAGGAGGATCTCCCCTCCAGGCAAGAGGAGGCCCATTTCCGCAGAGTCTTCTCGGGGCTATTCACACCTCACCTCTGGAACGTCGAAAGGGTCCTTCACACCCTGGGTGCAAATCAAGAAGTTCCCCGACATACCCGTCTCCACTCGAGAGGAAACCCGAGGGTCCCGCCCACATCCAGAGGAGCCCCGTTTCCGCCTCGTAGCTCGAGGTGAGGGATCCTTTACCTGCTTCGTCGGGAAAGACTTCCCGGCGTTCCCGTCGCATCTCAAGAGGAGGTCGTCTCAACAGGAACGGCGAGAGGAACTCCAGGGTCGTGCCACCATTCCAAGAGACCCTCAAATGTCTCAGTCCATTGCAGAGGAACCTCTTTTCCCTTCACCGGCTCGTCTTTCACGCCGAGGATCGACACACACCAAGGTGGCACTTTGCACAGCCCTGTGGGAAAGCCTCGTGGAAAATCCTCGAGGGAAAGCCTCGAGGGAAAGCCACAGATCCCTTGATCCACGTGACAGGAAGCGTGACACTACTGCTGCAGCTCGGGAGGGAAGGGCACGTGCATGCCCCCACTCGAGACGAGGCCTGACTCCCCTGGGGAGACTCAGAGGCACCCCAAGATCCATGTCAACACTGGAGAGGAATCCTCAGGTTCCGGCCCCGACTCCACACAAGGTCTTAGGCCACGGCATCGACGGGAGAAGAATCCCGAGATGGCCCCTCGCAACTCGCATGGGGACTGGCCCTTCCTGAGACCACCAGAGCGGGTCCCTGAGGTCCCCGTCGTAACTCGAGAAGACCTGCCGCAACTCGAGAATATCCAGGAGGTTCTCCCCTGCAGGAGAGATGAGGCCCATTTCGGCACTGACTTCTCGGGGCTAATCACATCTCACCTCTGGAACGTGGAAAGGGTCCGTCGCACCCTTGGTGCAACTCAAGAAGTTCCCCGACATACCCTTCTACACTCGAGAGGAAACACGAGGGTCCCGCCCACATCCAGAGGAGCCCCGTTTCCGCCTCGTAGCTCGAGGTGACGGACCTTTCCCTGCTTCGTCGGGAAAGAATTCCCGGCGTTCCCGTCGCACCCCAAGAGGAGGCCCTGTCAACAGGAACGGCGAGAGGAACTCCAGGGTCGTGCCACCATTCCAAGAGTCCCCCAGATGTCTCAGTCCTTTCCAGAGGACCTCTTTTCCCTTCACCGGCTCGTCTTTCACGCCGAGGATCGACAGCCACCAAGGTGGCACTTTGCACAGCCCTGTGGGTTTGCCTCGTGGGAAAGCCTCCAGGGAAAGCCTCGAGGGAAAGCCACTGATCCCTCGATCCACGTGACAGGAAGCGTGACACTACTGCTGCAGCTCGGGAGGGAAGGGCACGTGCATGCCCCCACACGAGATGAGACCTGATTCCCCTGGGGAGACTCCGAGGCACCAGAAGATCCATGTCAACACTGGAGAGGAATGCTCAGGTTCTGGCCCCGACTCCACACAAGGTCCTAGGCCCCGGCATCGACGGGAGAGGAATCCCGAGATGGCCCCTAGCAACTCGCATGGGGACTGGCCCTTCCTGAGGCCACCAGAGCGGGTCCCTGAGGTCCCCGTCGTAACTCGAGAAGACCTGCCGCAACTCGAGAACATCCAGGAGGTTCTCTCCTGCAGGCGAGAGGAGGCCCATTACCGCAGAGGCTTTTCGGGGCTAATCACTCCTCAACTCTGGAACGTCGAAAGGGTCCTTCACACCCTTGGTGCAACTCAAGAAGTTCCCCGACATACCCGTCTCCACTCGAGAGGAAACACGAGGGTGCCGCCCACATCCAGAAGAGCCCCGTTTCCGCCTCGTAGCTCGAGGTGAGGGATCCTTTCCCTGCTTCTTCGGGAAAGAATTCCCGGCGTTCCCGTCGCATATCAATAGGAGGCCCTCTTATCAGGAACGGCGAGAGGAACTCCAGGGTCTTGCCACCATTTCAAGAGTCCCCCAGATGTCTCAGTCCATTACAGAGGAACCTCTTTTCCCTTCACCGGCTCGTCTTTCACGCCGAGGATCGACTCACACCAAGGTGGCACTTGGCATGGCCCTGTGGGAAAGCCTCGTGGGAAAGCCTCGAGGGAAAGCCTTGAGGGAAAGCCACAGATCCCTCGATCCACGTGACAGGAAGCGTGACCCTACTGCTGCAGCTCGGGAGGGAAGCGCACGTGGATGCCCCAACTCGAACGAGGCCTGACTCCCCTGGGGAGACTCAGAGGCACCCCAAAATCCATGTCAACACTGGAGAGGAATCCTCAGGTACTGGACCCGACTCCACACAAGGTCTTAGTTCCCGGCATCGACGGGAGAGGAATCCCGAGATGGCCCCTAGCAACTTGCATGGGGACTGGCCCTTCCTGAGGCCACCAGAGCGGGTCCCTGAGGTCCCCGTCGTAACTCGAGAAGACCTGCCGCAACTCGAGAATATCCAGGAGATTCTCCCCTGCAGGCGAGATGAGGCCCATTTCCGCAGAGGCTTCTCGGGGCTAATCACACCTCACCTCTGGAACGTCGAAAGGGTCCTTCACACCCTGGGTGCAACTGAAGAAGTTCCCCGACATACCCGTCTCCACTCGAGAGGAAACACGAGGGTCCCGCCCACATCCAGAGGAGCCCCGTTTCCGCCTCCTAGCTCGAGGTGAGGGATCCTTTCCCTGCTTCGTCGGGAAAGAATTCCCGGCGTTCCCGTCGCATCTCAAGAGGAGGCCCTCTCAACAGGAACAGCGAGAGGAACTCCGGGGTCGTGCCACCATTCCAAGAGTCCCCCAGATGTCTCAGTCCATTCCAGAGGAACCTCTTTTCCCTTCACCGGCTCGTCTTTCATGCCGAGGATCGACTCACACCAAGGTGGCACTTGGCATGGCCCTGTGGGAAAGCCTCGTGGGAAAGCCTCGAGGGACAGCCTCGAGGGAAAGCCACAGATCCCTTGATCCACGTGACAGGAAGCGTGACGCTACTGCTGCAGCTCGGGAGGGAAGCGCACGTGCATGCCCCCACTCGAGACGAGGCCTGACTCCCCTGGGGAGACTCAGAGGCACCCCAAGATCCATGTCAACACTGGAGAGAAGTGCTCAGGTTCCGGCCCTGACTGCACACAAGGTCTTAGGCCCCGGCATCGACGGGAGAGGAATCCCGAGTTGGCCCCTAGCAACTCGCATGGGGACTGGCCCTTCCTGAGGCCACCAGAGCGGGTCCCTGAGGTCCCCGTCGTAACTCGAGAAGACCTGCCGCAACTCGAGAACATCCAGGAGGTTCTCTCCTGCAGGCGAGAGGAGGCCCATTTCCGCTGAGGCTTTTCGGGGCTAATCACTCCTCAACTCTGGAACGTCGAAAGCGTCCTTCACACCCTTGGTGCAACTCAAGAAGTTCCCCGACATACCCGTCTCCACTCGAGAGGAAACACGAGGGTGCCGCCCACATCCAGAGGAGCCCCGTTTCCGCCTCGTAGCTCGAGGTGAGGGATCCTTTCCCTGCTTCGTCGGGAAAGAATTCCCGGCGTTCCCGTCGCATCTCAATAGGAGGCCCTCTCATCAGGAACGGCGAGAGGAACTCCAGGGTCTTGCCACCATTTCAAGAGTCCCCCAGATGTCTCAGTCCATTCCAGAGGAACCTCTTTTCCCTTCACCGGCTCGTCTTTCACGCCGAGGATCGACTCACACCAAGGTGGCACTTGGCATGGCCCTGTTCGATTGCCTCGTGGTAAAGCTCGAGGGAAAGCCTCGAGGGAAAGCCACAGATCCCTTGATCCACGTGACAGGAAGCGTGACACTACTGCTGCAGCTCGGGAGGGAAGGGCACGTGCATGCCCCCACACGAGACGAGACATGACTCCACTGGGGAGACTCCAAGGCACCCCAAGGTCCATGTCAACACTGGGGAGGAATGCTCAGGTTCCGGCCCCGACTCCACACAAGGTCTTAGGCCCAGGCATCGATGGGAGAGGAATCCCGAGATGGCCTCTAGCAACTCGCGTGGGGACTGGCCCTTCCTGAGGCCACCAAAGCGGGTCCCTGAGGTCCCTGTCGTAACTCGAGAAGACATGCCGCAACTCGAGAAAATCCAGGAGGATCTCCCCTCCAGGCGAGAGGAGGCCCATTTCCGCAGAGGCTTCTCGGGGCTAATCACACCTCACCTCTGGAACGTCGAAAGGGTCCTTCACACCCTGGGTGCAACTCAAGAAGTTCCCCGACATACCCGTCTCCACTCGAGAGGAAACACGAGGGTCCCGTCCACATCCAGAGGAGCCCCGTTTCCCCCTCATAGCTCGAGGTGAAGGATCCTTTCCCTGCTTCGTCGGGAAAGAATTCCCGGGGTTCCCGTCGCATCTCAAGAAGAGGCCCTCTCAACAGGAACGGCGAGAGGAACTCCAGGGTCGTGCCACCATTCCAAGACTCCCCCAGATGTCAGTGCATTACAGAGGAACCTCTTTTCCCTTCACCGGCTCGTCTTTCACGCCGAGGATCGACTCACACCAAGGTGGCACTTGGCACAGCCCTGTGGGAAAGCCTCGTGGGAAAGCCTCGAGGGAAAGCCTTGAGGGAAAGCCACAGATCCCTCGATCCACGTGACAGGAAGCGTGACCCTACTGCTGCAGCTCGGGAGGGAAGCGCACGTGGATGCCCCAACTCGAACGTGGCATGACTCCCCTGGGGAGACTCAGAGGCACCCCAAGATCCATGTCAACACTGGAGAGGAATCCTCAGGTACCGGACCCGACTCCACACAAGGTCTTACTTCCCGGCATCGACGGGAGAGGAATCCCGAGATGGCCCCTAGCAACTTGCATGGGGACTGGCCCTTCCTGAGGCCACCAGAGCGGGTCCCTGAGGTCCCCGTCGTAACTCGAGAAGACCTGCCGCAACTCGAGAATAACCAGGAGGTTCAACCCTGCAGACGAGATAAGGCCCATTTCCGCAGAGGCTTCTCGGGGCTAATCACACCTCACCTCTGGAACGTCGAAAGGGTCCTTCACACCCTGGGTGCAACTCAAGAAGTTCCCCGACATACCCGTCTCCACTCGAGAGGAAACACGAGGGTCCCGCCCACATACAGAGGAGCCCCGTTTCCGCCTCGTAGCTCGAGGTGAGGGATCCTTTCCCTGCTTCGTCGGGAAAGAATTCCCGGCGTTCCCGTCGCATCTCAATAGGAGGCCCTCTTATCAGGAACGGCGAGAGGAACTCCAGGGTTTTGCCACCATTTCAAGAGTCCCCCAGATGTCTCAGTCCATTCCAGAGGAACCTCTTTTCCCTTCACCGGCTCGTCTTTCACGCCAAGGATCGACTCACACCAAGGTGGCACTTGGCATGGCCCTGTGGGAAAGCCTCGTGGGAAAGCCTCGAGGGAAAGCCTTGAGGGAAAGCCACAGATCCCTCGATCCACGTGACAGGAAGCGTGACCCTACTGCTGCAGCTCGGGAGGGAAGCGCACGTGGATGCCCCAACTCGAACGAGGCCTGACTCCCCTGGGGAGACTCAGAGGCACCCCAAAATCCATGTCAACACTGGAGAGGAATCCTCAGGTTCCGGACCCGACTCCACACAAGGTCTTAGTTCCCGGCATCGACGGGAGAGGAATCCCGAGATGGCCCCTAGCAACTTGCATGGGGACTGGCCCTTCATGAGGCCACCAGAGCGGGTCCCTGAGGTCCCCGTCGTAACTCGAGAAGACCTGCCGCAACTCGAGAATATCCAGGAGATTCTCCCCTGCAGGCGAGATGAGGCCCATTTCCGCAGAGGCTTCTCGGGGCTAATCACACCTCACCTCTGGAACGTCGAAAGGGTCCTTCACACCCTGGGTGCAACTCAAGAAGTTCCCCGACATACCCGTCTCCACTCGAGAGGAAACACGAGGGTCCCGCCCACATCCAGAAGAGCCCCGTTTCCGCCTCCTAGCTCGAGGTGAGGGATCCTTTCCCTGCTTCGTCGGGAAAGAATTCCCGGCGTTCCCGTCGCATCTCAAGAGGAGGCCCTCTCAACAGGAACAGCGAGAGGAACTCCGGGGTCGTGCCACCATTCCAAGAGTCCCCCAGATGTCTCAGTCCATTCCAGAGGAACCTCTTTTCCCTTCACCGGCTCGTCTTTCACGCCGAGGATCGACTCACACCAAGGTGGCACTTGGCATGGCCCTGTGGGAAAGCCTCGTGGGAAAGCCTCGAGGGACAGCCTCGAGGGAAAGCCACAGATCCCTCGATCCACGTGACAGGAAGCGTGACCCTACTGCTGCAGCTCGGGAGGGAAGCACACGTGGATGCCCCAACTCGAACGAGGCATGACTCCCCTGGGGAGACTCAGAGGCACCACAATATCCATGTAAACACTGGAGAGGAATCCTCAGGTTCCGGCCCCGACTCCACACAAGGTCTTAGGCCCCGGCATCGACGGGAGAGGAATCTCGAGATGGCACCTAGCAACTTGCATGGGGACTGGCCCTTCCTGAGGCCACCAGAGCGGGTCCCTGAGGTCCCCGTCGTAACTCGAGAAGACCTGCCGCAACTCGAGAATAACCAGGAGGTTCAACCCTGCAGACGAGATAAGGCCCATTTCCGCAGAGGCTTCTCGGGGCTAATCACACCTCACCTCTGGAACGTCGAAAGGGTCCTTCACACCCTGGGTGCAACTCAAGAAGTTCCCCGACATACCCGTCTCCACTCGAGAGGAAACACGAGGGTCCCGCCCACATCCAGAGGAGCCCCGTTTCCGCCTCGTAGCTCGAGGTGAGGGATCTTTCCCTGCTTCTTCTGGAAAGAATTCCCGGCGTTCCCGTCGCATCTCAAGAGGAGGCCCTCTCAACAGGAATGGTGAGAGGAACTCCAGGGTCGTGCCACCATTCCAAGAGTCCCCCAGATGTCTCAGTCCATTCCAGAGGACCTCTTTTCCCTTCACCGGCTCGTCTTTCACGCCGAGGATCGACAGCCACCAAGGTGGCACTTTGCACAGCCCTGTGGGTTTGCCTCGTGGGAAAGCCTCCAGGGAAAGCCTCGAGGGAAAGCCACTGATCCCTCGATCCACGTGACAGGAAGCGTGACACTACTGCTGCAGCTCGGGAGGGAAGGGCACGTGCATGCCCCCACACGAGATGAGACCTGATTCCCCTGGGGAGACTCCGAGG
This sequence comes from Budorcas taxicolor, assembly GCF_023091745.1. NCBI lineage: Eukaryota > Metazoa > Chordata > Mammalia > Artiodactyla > Bovidae > Budorcas > Budorcas taxicolor. Next base: position 58,799 of record NW_026292070.1, on the reverse strand, counting down.
CACCAGAAGATCCATGTCAGCACTGGAGAGGAATGCTCAGGTTCCGGCCCCGACTCCACACAATGTGTTAGGCACCGGAATCGATGGGAGAGGAATCCCGTGAGGGCCACTAGCAACTCGCATGGGGACTGGCCCTTCCTGAGGCCACCAGAGCGGGTCCCTGAGGTCCCCGTCGTAACTCGAGAAGACCTGCCGCAACTCGAGAATATCCAGGAGGTTCTCCCGTGCAGGCGAGATGAGGCCCATTTCCGCAGAGGCTTCTCGGGGCTAATCACACCTCACCTCTGGAACGTCGAAAGGTTCCTTCACACACTTGGTGCAACTCAAGAAGTTCCCCGACATACCCTTCTCCACTCGAGAGGAAACACGAGGGTCCTGCCCACATCCAGAGGAGCCCCGTTTCCGCCTCGTAGCTCGAGGTGAGGGATCCTTTCCCTGCTTCGTCGGGAAAGAATTCCCGGCGTTCCCGTCGCATCTCAAGAGGAGGCCCTCTCAACAGGAACAGCGAGAGGAACTCCGGGGTCGTGCCACCATTCCAAGAGTCCCCCAGATGTCTCAGTCCATTCCAGAGGAACCTCTTTTCCCTTCACCGGCTCGTCTTTCAAGCCGAGGATCGACTCACACCAAGGTGGCACTTGGCATGGCCCTGTGGGAAAGCCTCGTGGGAAAGCCTCGAGGGACAGCCTCGAGGGAAAGCCACAGATCCCTTGATCCACGTGACAGGAAGCGTGACGCTACTGCTGCAGCTCGGGAGGGAAGTGCACGTGCATGCCCCCACTCGAGACGAGGCCTGACTCCCCTGGGGAGACTCAGAGGCACCCCAAGATCCATGTCAACACTGGAGAGAAGTGCTCAGGTTCCGGCCCTGACTGCACACAAGGTCTTAGGCCCCGGCATCGACGGGAGAGGAATCCCGAGATGGCCCCTAGCAACTCGCATGGGGACTGGCCCTTCCTGAGGCCACCAGAGCGGGTCCCTGAGGTCCCCGTCGTAACTCGAGAAGACCTGCCGCAACTCGAGAACATCCAGGAGGTTCTCTCCTGCAGGCGAGAGGAGGCCCATTTCCGCTGAGGCTTTTCGGGGCTAATCACTCCTCAACTCTGGAACGTCGAAAGGGTCCTTCACACCCTTGGTGCAACTCAAGAAGTTCCCCGACATACCCGTCTCCACTCGAGAGGAAACACGAGGGTGCCGCCCACATCCAGAGGAGCCCCGTTTCCGCCTCGTAGCTCGAGGTGAGGGATCCTTTCCCTGCTTCGTCGGGAAAGAATTCCCGGCGTTCCCGTCGCATCTCAATAGGAGGCCCTCTCATCAGGAACGGCGAGAGGAACTCCAGGGTCTTGCCACCATTTCAAGAGTCCCCCAGATGTCTCAGTCCATTCCAGAGGAACCTCTTTTCCCTTCACCGGCTCGTCTTTCACGCCGAGGATCGACTCACACCAAGGTGGCACTTGGCATGGCCCTGTTCGATTGCCTCGTGGTAAAGCTCGAGGGAAAGCCTCGAGGGAAAGCCACAGATCCCTTGATCCACGTGACAGGAAGCGTGACACTACTGCTGCAGCTCGGGAGGGAAGGGCACGTGCATGCCCCCACTCGAGACGAGGCCTGACTCCCCTGGGGAGACTCAGAAGCACCCCAAGATCCATGTCAACACTGGAGAGGAATCCTCAGGTTCCGGCCCCGACTCCACACAAGGCCTTAGTCCCCGGCATCGACGGGAGAGCAATCTCGAGATGGCCCCTAGCAACTCGCATGGGGACTGGCCCTTCCTGAGGCCACCAGAGCGGGTCCCTGAGGTCCCCATCGTAACTCGAGAACACCTGCCGCAACTCGAGAATATCCAGGAGGTTCTCCCCTGCAGGCGAGATGAGGCCCATTTCCGCAGAGGCTTCTCGGGGCTAATCACACCTCACCTCTGGAACGTCGAAAGGGTCCTTCACTCCCTTGGTGCAACTCAAGAAGTTCCCCGACATACCCGTCTCCACTCGAGAGGAAACACGAGAGTCCCGCCAACATCCAGAGGAGCCCCGTTTCCGCCTCGTAGCTCGAGGTGAGGGATCCTTTCCCTGCTTCTTCGGGAAAGAATTCCGGGCCTTCCCGTCGCATCTCAAGAGGAGGTCCTCTCAACAGGAACGGCGAGAGGAACTCCAGGGTCGTGCCACCATTCCAAAAGCCCCCAGATGTCTCTGTCCATTCCAAAGGAACCTCTTTTCCCTTCAACGGCTCGTCTTTCACGCTGAGGATCGACTCACACCAAGGTGGCACTTGGCACAGCCCTGTGGGAAAGCCTCGTGGGAAACCTACGAGGGAAATCCTCGAGGGAAAGCCACAGATCCTTTGATCCACGTGACAGGAAGCGTGACCCTACTGCTGCAGCTCGGGAGGGAATCGCACGTGCATGCGCCCACTCGGGACGAGGCCTGACTCCCCTGGGGAGACTGAGAGGCACCCCAAGATCCATGTCAACACTGGAGAGGAATCCTCAGGTTCCGGCCCCGACTCCACACAAGGTCTTAGGCCCCGGCATCGATGGGAGAGGAATCTCGAGATGGCCCCTAGCAACTCGCATGGTGCCTGGCCCTTCCTGAGGCCACCAGAGCGGGTCCCTGAGGTCCCCGTCGTAACTCGAGAAGACCTGCCGCAACTCGAGAATATCCAGGAGGTTCTCCCCTGCAGGCGAGATGAGGCCCATTTCCGCAGAGTCTTCTCGGGGCTAATCACACCTCACCTCTGGAACGTCGAAATGGCCCTTCACTCCCTTGGTGCAACTCAAGAAGTTCCCCGACATACCCGACTCCACTCGAGAGGAAACACGAGGGTCCCGCCCACATCCAGAGGAGCCCCGTTTCCGCCTCATAGCTCGAGGTGAGGGATCCTTTCCCTGCTTCTTCGGGAAAGAATTCCGGGCGAACCCGTCGCATCTCAAGAGGAGGTCTTCTCAACAGGAACGGCGAGAGGAACTCCAGGGTCGTGCCACCATTCCAAAAGTCCCCCAGATGTCTCTGTCCATTCCAGAGGAACCTCTTTTCCCTTCACCGGCTCGTCTTTCACGCCGAGGATCGACTCACACCAAGGTGGCACTTGGCACAGCCCTGTGGGAAAGCCTCGTGGCAAACCCTCGAGGGAAATCCTCGAGGGAAAGACACAGATCCTTTGATCCACGTGACAGGAAGCGTGACCCTACTGCTGCAGCTCGGGAGGGAATCGCACGTGCATGCCCCCACTCGAGACGAGGCCTGACTCCCCTGGGTAGACTGAGAGGCACCCCAAGATCCATGTCAACACTGGAGAGGAATCCTCAGGTTCCGGCCCCGACTCCACACAAGGTCTTAGGCCCCGGCATCGATGGGAGAGGAATCCCGAGATGGCCCCCAGTAACTCGCATGGGGACTGGCCCTTCCTGAGGCCACCAGAGCGGGTCCCTGAGGTCCCCGTCGTAACTCGAGAAGACCTGCCGCAACTCGAGAATATCCAGGAGGTTCCCCCTGCAGGCGAGATGAGGCCCATTTCCGCAGAGGCTTCTCGGGGCTAATCACACCTCACATCTAGAACGTCGAAAGGGTCCTTCACTCCCTTGGTGCAACTCAAGAAGTTCCCCGACATATCCGGCTCCACTCGAGAGGAAACTCGAGGGTCCCGCCCACATCCAGAGGAGCCCCGTTTCCGCCTCGTAGCTCGAGGTGAGGGATCCTTTCCCTGCTTCGTCGGGAAAGAATTCCCGGCGTTCCCGTCGCATCTCAAGAGGAGGCCCTCTCAACAGGAACGGCGAGAGCAACTCCAGGGTCGTGCCAGCATTCCAAGAGTCCCCCAGATGTCTCAGTCCATTCCAGAGGAACCTCTTCTCCCTTCACCGGCTCGTCTTTCACGCCGAGGATCGACTCACACCAAGGTGGCACTTGGCACAGCCCTGTGGGAAAGCCTCGTGGGAAAGCCTCGAGGGAAATCCTCGAGGGAAATCCTCGAGGGAAAGCCACAGATCCTTTGAACCACGTGACAGGAAGCGTGACCCTACTGCTGCAGCTCGGGAGGGAAGCGCACGTGCATTCCCCCACTCGAGACGAGGCCTGACTCCCCTGGGGAGACTGAGAGGCACCCCAAGATCCATGTCAACACTGGAGAGGATTCCTCAGGTTCCGGCCCCGACTCCACACAAGGTCTTAGTCACCGGCATTGATGGGAGAGGAATCCCGAGATGGCCCCCAGCAACTCGCATGGGGACTGGCCCTTCCTGAGGCCACCAGAGCGGGTCCCTGAGGTCCCCGTCGTATCTCGAGAAGACCTGCCGCAACTCGAGAATATCCAGGAGGTTCTCCCCTGCAGGCGAGATGAGGCCCATTTCCGCAGAGGCTTCTCGGGGCTAATCACACCTCACCTCTGGAACGTCGAAAGGTTCCTTCCCACCCTTGGTACAACTCAAGAAGTTCCCCGACATACCCGTCTCCACTCGAGAGTAAACACGAGGGTCCCGCCCACATCCAGAGGAGCACCGTTTCCGCCTCGTAGCTCGAGGTGAGGGATCCTTTCCCTGCTTCGTCGGGAAAGAATTCCCGGCGTTCCTGTCGCATCTCAAGAGGAGGCCCTCTCAACAGGAATGGCGAGAGGAACTCCAGGGTCGTGCCAACATTCCAAGAGTCCCCCAGATGTTTCAATCCATTCCAGAGGAACCTCTTTTTCCTTCACCGGCTCGTCTTTCACGCCGAGGATCGACTCACACCAAGGTGGCACTTGGCACAGCCCTGTGGGAAAGCCTCGTGGGAAAGCCTCGAGGGAAAGCCTCGAGGGAAACCACAGATCCCTTGATCCACGTGACAGGAAGCGTGACCCTACTGCTGCAGCTCGGGAGGGAAGCGCACGTGCATGCCCCCACTCGAGACGAGTCCTGACTCCCCCGGGGAGACACAGAGGCACCCCAAGATCCATGTCAACACTGGAGAGGAATCCTCAGGTTCCGGCCCCGACTCCACACAAGGACTTAGGCCCCGGCATCGATGGGAGAGGAACACCGAGATGGCCCCCAGCAACTCGCATGGGGACTGGCCCTTCCTGAGGCCACCAGAGCGGGTCCCTGAGGTCCCCGTCGTAACTCGAGAAGACCTGCCCCAACTCGAGAATATCCAGGAGGTTCTCCCCTGCAGGCGAGATGAGGCCCATTTCCGCAGAGGCTTCTCGAGGCTAATCACACCTCACCTCTGGAACGTCGAAAGGGTCCTTCACTCCCTTGGTGCAACTCAAGAGGTTCCCCGACATATCCGGCTCAACTCGAGAGGAAACACGAGGGTCCCGCCCACATCCAGAGGAGCCCCGTTTCCGCCTCGTAGCTCGAGGTGAGGGATCCTTTCCCTGCTTCGTCGGGAAAGAATTCCCGGCGTTCCCGTCGCATCTCAAGAGGAGGCCCTCTCAACAGGAACGGCGAGAGCAACTCCAGGGTCGTGCCAGCATTCCAAGAGTCCCCCAGATGTCTCAGTCCATTCCAGAGGAACCTCTTCTCCCTTCACCGGCTCGTCTTTCACGCCGAGGATCGACTCACACCAAGGTGGCACTTGGCACAGCCCTGTGGGAAAGCCTCGTGGGAAAGCCTCGAGGGAAATCCTCGAGGGAAATCCTCGAGGGAAAGCCACAGATCCTTTGAACCACGTGACAGGAAGCGTGACCCTACTGCTGCAGCTCGGGAGGGAAGCGCACGTGCATTCCCCCACTCGAGACGAGGCCTGACTCCCCTGGGGAGACTGAGAGGCACCCCAAGATCCATGTCAACACTGGAGAGGATTCCTCAGGTTCCGGCCCCGACTCCACACAAGGTCTTAGTCACCGGCATTGATGGGAGAGGAATCCCGAGATGGCCCCCAGCAACTCGCATGGGGACTGGCCCTTCCTGAGGCCACCAGAGCGGGTCCCTGAGGTCCCCGTCGTATCTCGAGAAGACCTGCCGCAACTCGAGAATATCCAGGAGGTTCTCCCCTGCAGGCGAGATGAGGCCCATTTCCGCAGAGGCTTCTCGGGGCTAATCACACCTCACCTCTGGAACGTCGAAAGGTTCCTTCCCACCCTTGGTACAACTCAAGAAGTTCCCCGACATACCCGTCTCCACTCGAGAGTAAACACGAGGGTCCCGCCCACATCCAGAGGAGCACCGTTTCCGCCTCGTAGCTCGAGGTGAGGGATCCTTTCCCTGCTTCGTCGGGAAAGAATTCCCGGCGTTCCCGTCGCATCTCAATAGGAGGCCCTCTCATCAGGAACGGCGAGAGGAACTCCAGGGTCTTGCCACCATTTCAAGAGTCCCCCAGATGTCTCAGTCCATTCCAGAGGAACCTCTTTTCCCTTCACCGGCTCGTCTTTCACGCCGAGGATCGACTCACACCAAGGTGGCACTTGGCATGGCCCTGTTCGATTGCCTCGTGGTAAAGCTCGAGGGAAAGCCTCGAGGGAAAGCCACAGATCCCTTGATCCACGTGACAGGAAGCGTGACACTACTGCTGCAGCTCGGGAGGGAAGGGCACGTGCATGCCCCCACACGAGACGAGACATGACTCCCCTGGGGAGACTCCAAGGCACCCCAAGGTCCATGTCAACACTGGGGAGGAATGTTCAGGTTCCGGCCCCGACTCCACACAAGGTCTTAGGCCCCGGCATCGACGGGAGAGGAATCCCGAGATGGCCCCTAGCAACTCGCATGGGGACTGGCCCTTCCTGAGGCCACCAGAGCGGGTCCCTGAGGTCCCCGTCGTAACTCGAGAAGACCTGCCGCAACTCGAGAACATCCAGGATGTTCTCTCCTGCAGGCGAGAGGAGGCCCATTACCGCAGAGGCTTTTCGGGGCTAATCACTCCTCAACTCTGGAACGTCGAAAGGGTCCTTCACACCCTTGGTGCAACTCAAGAAGTTCCCCGACATACCCGTCTCCACTCGAGAGGAAACACGAGGGTGCCGCCCACATCCAGAAGAGCCCCGTTTCCGCCTCGTAGCTCGAGGTGAGGGATCCTTTCCCTGCTTCGTCGGGAAAGAATTCCCGGCGTTCCCGTCGCATCTCAATAGGAGGCCCTCTTATCAGGAACGGCGAGAGGAACTCCAGGGTCTTGCCACCATTTCAAGAGTCCCCCAGATGTCTCAGTCCATTCCAGAGGAACCTCTTTTCCCTTCACCGGCTCGTTTTTCACGCCGAGGATCGACTCACACCAAGGTGGCACTTGGCATGGCCCTGTGGGAAAGCCTCGTGGGAAAGCCTCGAGGGAAAGCCTTGAGGGAAAGCCACAGATCCCTCGATCCACGTGACAGGAAGCGTGACCCTACTGCTGCAGCTCGGGAGGGAAGCGCACGTGGATGCCCCAACTCGAACGAGGCCTGACTCCCCTGGGGAGACTCAGAGGCACCCCAAAATCCATGTCTACACTGGAGAGGAATCCTCAGGTACTGGACCCGACTCCACACAACGTCTTAGTTCCCAGCATCGCCGGGAGAGGAATCCCGAGATGGCCCCTAGCAACTTGCATGGGGACTGGCCCTTCCTGAGGCCACCAGAGCGGGTCCCTGAGGTCCCCGTCGTAACTCGAGAAGACCTGCCGCAACTCGAGAACATCCAGGAGGTTCTCTCCTGCAGGCGAGAGGAGGCCCATTTCCGCTGAGGCTTTTCGGGGCTAATCACTCCTCAACTCTGGAACGTCGAAAGGGTCCTTCACACCCTTGGTGCAACTCAAGAAGTTCCCCGACATACCCGTCTCCACTCGAGAGGAAACACGAGGGTGCCGCCCACATCCAGAGGAGCCCCGTTTCCGCCTCGTAGCTCGAGGTGAGGGATCCTTTCCCTGCTTCGTCGGGAAAGAATTCCCGGCGTTCCCGTCGCATCTCAATAGGAGGCCCTCTCATCAGGAACGGCGAGAGGAACTCCAGGGTCTTGCCACCATTTCAAGAGTCCCCCAGATGTCTCAGTCCATTCCAGAGGAACCTCTTTTCCCTTCACCGGCTCGTCTTTCACGCCGAGGATCGACTCACACCAAGGTGGCACTTGGCATGGCCCTGTTCGATTGCCTCGTGGTAAAGCTTGAGGGAAAGCCTCGAGGGAAAGCCACAGATCCCTTGATCCACGTGACAGGAAGCGTGACACTACTGCTGCAGCTCGGGAGGGAAGGGCACGTGCATGCCCCCACACGAGACGAGACATGACTCCCCTGGGGAGACTCCAAGGCACCCCAAGGTCCATGTCAACACTGGGGAGGAATGCTCAGGTTCCGGCCCCGACTCCACACAAGGTCTTAGGCCCAGGCATCGATGGGAGAGGAATCCCGAGATGGCCTCTAGCAACTCGCGTGGGGACTGGCCCTTCCTGAGGCCACCAGAGCGGGTCCCTGAGGTCCCTGTCGTAACTCGAGAAGACATGCCGCAACTCGAGAAAATCCAGGAGGATCTCCCCTCCAGGCGAGAGGAGGCCCATTTCCGCTGAGGCTTCTCGGGGCTAATCACACCTCACCTCTGGAACGTCGAAAGGGTCCTTCACACCCTGGGTGCAACTCAAGAAGTTCCCCGACATACCCGTCTCCACTCGAGAGGAAACACGAGGGTCCCGTCCACATCCAGAGGAGCCCCGTTTCCGCCTCATAGCTCGAGGTGAAGGATCCTTTCCCTGCTTCGTCGGGAAAGAATTCCCGGGGTTCCCGTCGCATCTCAAAAAGAGGCCCTCTCAACAGGAACGGCGAGAGGAACTCCAGGGTCGTGCCACCATTCCAAGACTCCCCCAGATGTCAGTGCATTACAGAGGAACCTCTTTTCCCTTCACCGGCTCGTCTTTCACGCCGAGGATCGACTCACACCAAGGTGGCACTTGGCACAGCCCTGTGGGAAAGCCTCGTGGGAAAGCCTCGAGGGAAAGCCTTGAGGGAAAGCCACAGATCCCTCGATCCACGTGACAGGAAGCGTGACCCTACTGCTGCAGCTCGGGAGGGAAGCGCACGTGGATGCCCCAACTCGAACGAGGCATGACTCCCCTGGGGAGACTCAGAGGCACCCCAAGATCCATGTCAACACTGGAGAGGAATCCTCAGGTACCGGACCCGACTCCACACAAGGTCTTACTTCCCAGCATCGACGGGAGAGGAATCCCGAGATGGCCCCTAGCAACTTGCATGGGGACTGGCCCTTCCTGAGGCCACCAGAGCGGGTCCCTGAGGTCCCCGTCGTAACTCGAGAAGACCTGCCGCAACTCGAGAATAACCAGGAGGTTCAACCCTGCAGACGAGATAAGGCCCATTTCCGCAGAGGCTTCTCGGGGCTAATCACACCTCACCTCTGGAACGTCGAAAGGGTCCTTCACACCCTGGGTGCAACTCAAGAAGTTCCCCGACATACCCGTCTCCACTCGAGAGGAAACACGAGGGTCCCGCCCACATACAGAGGAGCCCCGTTTCCGCCTCGTAGCTCGAGGTGAGGGATCCTTTCCCTGCTTCTTCGGGAAAGAATTCCCGGCGTTCCCGTCGCATCTCAAGAGGAGGCCCTCTCAACAGGAATGGTGAGAGGAACTCCAGGGTCGTGACACCATTCCAAGAGTCCCCCAGATGTCTCAGTCCATTCCAGAGGACCTCTTTTCCCTTCACCGGCTCGTCTTTCACGCCGAGGATCGACAGCCACCAAGGTGGCACTTTGCACAGCCCTGTGGGTTTGCCTCGTGGGAAAGCCTCCAGGGAAAGCCTCGAGGGAAAGCCACTGATCCCTCGATCCACGTGACAGGAAGCGTGACACTACTGCTGCAGCTCGGGAGGGAAGGGCACGTGCATGCCCCCACACGAGATGAGACCTGATTCCCCTGGGGAGACTCTGAGGCACCAGAAGATCCATGTCAACACTGGAGAGGAATGCTCAGGTTCCGGCCCCGACTCCACACAAGGTCTTAGGCCCCGGCATCGACGGGAGAGGAATCCCGAGATGGCCCCTAGCAACTCGCATGGGGACTGGCCCTTCCTGAGGCCACCAGAGCGGGTCCCTGAGGTCCCCGTCGTAACTCGAGAAGACCTGCCGCAACTCGAGAACATCCAGGAGGTTCTCTCCTGCAGGCGAGAGGAGGCCCATTACCGCAGAGGCTTTACGGGGCTAATCACTCCTCAACTCTGGAACGTCGAAAGGGTCCTTCACACCCTTGGTGCAACTCAAGAAGTTCCCCGACATACCCGTCTCCACTCGAGAGGAAACACGAGGGTGCCGCCCACATCCAGAAGAGCCCCGTTTCCGCCTCGTAGCTCGAGGTGAGGGATCCTTTCCCTGCTTCGTCGGGAAAGAATTCCCGGCGTTCCCGTCGCATCTCAATAGGAGGCCCTCTTATCAGGAACGGCGAGAGGAACTCCAGGGTCTTGCCACCATTTCAAGAGTCCCCCAGATGTCTCAGTCCATTCCAGAGGAACCTCTTTTCCCTTCACCGGCTCGTCTTTCACGCCAAGGATCGACTCACACCAAGGTGGCACTTGGCATGGCCCTGTGGGAAAGCCTCGTGGGAAAGCCTCAAGGGAAAGCCTTGAGGGAAAGCCACAGATCCCTCGATCCACGTGACAGGAAGCGTGACCCTACTGCTGCAGCTCGGGAGGGAAGCGCACGTGGATGCCCCAAATCGAACGAGGCCTGACTCCCCTGGGGAGACTCAGAGGCACCCCAAAATCCATGTCAACACTGGAGAGGAATCCTCAGGTTCCGGACCCGACTCCACACAAGGTCTTAGTTCCCGGCATCGACGGGAGAGGAATCCCGAGATGGCCCCTAGCAACTTGCATGGGGACTGGCCCTTCCTGAGGCCACCAGAGCGGGTCCCTGAGGTCCCCGTCGTAACTCGAGAAGACCTGCCGCAACTCGAGAATAACCAGGAGGTTCAACCCTGCAGACGAGATAAGGCCCATTTCCGCAGAGGCTTCTCGGGGCTAATCACACCTCACCTCTGGAACGTCGAAAGGGTCCTTCACACCCTGGGTGCAACTCAAGAAGTTCCCCGACATACCCGTCTCCACTCGAGAGGAAACACGAGGGTCCCGCCCACATACAGAGGAGCCCCGTTTCCGCCTCGTAGCTCGAGGTGAGGGATCCTTTCCCTGCTTCTTCGGGAAAGAATTCCCGGCGTTCCCGTCGCATCTCAAGAGGAGGCCCTCTCAACAGGAATGGTGAGAGGAACTCCAGGGTCGTGACACCATTCCAAGAGTCCCCCAGATGTCTCAGTCCATTCCAGAGGACCTCTTTTCCCTTCACCGGCTCGTCTTTCACGCCGAGGATCGACAGCCACCAAGGTGGCACTTTGCACAGCCCTGTGGGTTTGCCTCGTGGGAAAGCCTCCAGGGAAAGCCTCGAGGGAAAGCCACTGATCCCTCGATCCACGTGACAGGAAGCGTGACACTACTGCTGCAGCTCGGGAGGGAAGGGCACGTGCATGCCCCCACACGAGATGAGACCTGATTCCCCTGGGGAGACTCTGAGGCACCAGAAGATCCATGTCAACACTGGAGAGGAATGCTCAGGTTCCGGCCCCGACTCCACACAGGTCTTAGGCCCCGGCATCGACGGGAGAGGAATCCCGAGATGGCCCCTAGCAACTCGCATGGGGACTGGCCCTTCCTGAGGCCACCAGAGCGGGTCCCTGAGGTCCCCGTCGTAACTCGAGAAGACCTGCCGCAACTCGAGAACATCCAGGAGGTTCTCTCCTGCAGGCGAGAGGAGGCCCATTACCGCAGAGGCTTTACGGGGCTAATCACTCCTCAACTCTGGAACGTCGAAAGGGTCCTTCACACCCTTGGTGCAACTCAAGAAGTTCCCCGACATACCCGTCTCCACTCGAGAGGAAACACGAGGGTGCCGCCCACATCCAGAAGAGCCCCGTTTCCGCCTCGTAGCTCGAGGTGAGGGATCCTTTCCCTGCTTCGTCGGGAAAGAATTCCCGGCGTTCCCGTCGCATCTCAATAGGAGGCCCTCTTATCAGGAACGGCGAGAGGAACTCCAGGGTCTTGCCACCATTTCAAGAGTCCCCCAGATGTCTCAGTCCATTCCAGAGGAACCTCTTTTCCCTTCACCGGCTCGTCTTTCACGCCAAGGATCGACTCACACCAAGGTGGCACTTGGCATGGCCCTGTGGGAAAGCCTCGTGGGAAAGCCTCGAGGGAAAGCCTTGAGGGAAAGCCACAGATCCCTCGATCCACGTGACAGGAAGCGTGACCCTACTGCTGCAGCTCGGGAGGGAAGCGCACGTGGATGCCCCAACTCGAACGAGGCCTGACTCCCCTGGGGAGACTCAGAGGCACCCCAAAATCCATGTCAACACTGGAGAGGAATCCTCAGGTTCCGGACCCGACTCCACACAAGGTCTTAGTTCCCGGCATCGACGGGAGAGGAATCCCGAGATGGCCCCTAGCAACTTGCATGGGGACTGGCCCTTCATGAGGCCACCAGAGCGGGTCCCTGAGGTCCCCGTCATAACTCGAGAAGACCTGCCGCAACTCGAGAATATCCAGGAGATTCTCCCCTGCAGGCGAGATGAGTCCCATTTCCGCAGAGGCTTCTCGGGGCTAATCACACCTCACCTCTGGAACGTCGAAAGGGTCCTTCACACCCTGGGTGCAACTCAAGAAGTTCCCCGACATACCCGTCTCCACTCGAGAGGAAACACGAGGGTCCCGCCCACATCCAGAAGAGCCCCGTTTCCGCCTCCTAGCTCGAGGTGAGGGATCCTTTCCCTGCTTCGTCGGGAAAGAATTCCCGGCGTTCCCGTCGCATCTCAAGAGGAGGCCCTCTCAACAGGAACAGCGAGAGGAACTCCGGGGTCGTGCCACCATTCCAAGAGTCCCCCAGATGTCTCAGTCCATTCCAGAGGAACCTCTTTTCCCTTCACCGGCTCGTCTTTCACGCCGAGGATCGACTCACACCAAGGTGGCACTTGGCATGGCCCTGTGGGAAAGCCTCGTGGGAAAGCCTCGAGGGACAGCCTCGAGGGAAAGCCACAGATCCCTCGATCCACGTGACAGGAAGCGTGACCCTACTGCTGCAGCTCGGGAGGGAAGCACACGTGGATGCCCCAACTCGAACGAGGCATGACTCCCCTGGGGAGACTCAGAGGCACCACAATATCCATGTAAACACTGGAGAGGAATCCTCAGGTTCCGGCCCCGACTCCACACAAGGTCTTAGGCCCCGGCATCGACGCGAGAGGAATCTCGAGATGGCCCCTAGCAACTTGCATGGGGACTGGCCCTTCCTGAGGCCACCAGAGCGGGTCCCTGAGGTCCCCGTCGTAACTCGAGAAGACCTGCCGCAACTCGAGAATAACCAGGAGGTTCAACCCTGCAGACGAGATAAGGCCCATTTCCGCAGAGGCTTCTCGGGGCTAATCACACCTCACCTCTGGAACGTCGAAAGGGTCCTTCACACCCTGGGTGCAACTCAAGAAGTTCCCCGACATACCCGTCTCCACTCGAGAGGAAACACGAGGGTCCCGCCCACATCCAGAGGAGCCCCGTTTCCGCCTCGTAGCTCGAGGTGAGGGATCCTTTCCCTGCTTCTTCGGGAAAGAATTCCCGGCGTTCCCGTCGCATCTCAAGAGGAGGCCCTCTCAACAGGAATGGTGAGAGGAACTCCAGGGTCGTGCCACCATTCCAAGAGTCCCCCAGATGTCTCAGTCCATTCCAGAGGACCTCTTTTCCCTTCACCGGCTCGTCTTTCACGCCGAGGATCGACAGCCACCAAGGTGGCACTTTGCACAGCCCTGTGGGTTTGCCTCGTGGGAAAGCCTCCAGGGAAAGCCTCGAGGGAAAGCCACTGATCCCTCGATCCACGTGACAGGAAGCGTGACACTACTGCTGCAGCTCGGGAGGGAAGGGCACGTGCATGCCCCCACACGAGATGAGACCTGATTCCCCTGGGGAGACTCCGAGGCACCAGAAGATCCATGTCAGCACTGGAGAGGAATGCTCAGGTTCCGGCCCCGACTCCACACAAGGTCTTAGGCCCCGGCATCGACGGGAGAGGAATCCCGAGATGGCCCCTAGCAACTCGCATGGGGACTGGCCTTCCTGAGGCCACCAGAGCGGGTCCCTGAGGTCCCCGTCGTAACTCGAGAAGACCTGCCGCAACTCGAGAACATCCAGGAGGTTCTCTCCTGCAGGCGAGAGGAGGCCCATTACCGCAGAGGCTTTACGGGGCTAATCACTCCTCAACTCTGGAACGTCGAAAGGGTCCTTCACACCCTTGGTGCAACTCAAGAAGTTCCCCGACATACCCGTCTCCAGTCGAGAGGAAACACGAGGGTGCCGCCCACATCCAGAAGAGCCCCGTTTCCGCCTCGTAGCTCGAGGTGAGGGATCCTTTCCCTGCTTCGTCGGGAAAGAATTCCCGGCGTTCCCGTCGCATCTCAATAGGAGGCCCTCTTATCAGGAACGGCGAGAGGAACTCCAGGGTCTTGCCACCATTTCAAGAGTCCCCCAGATGTCTCAGTCCATTCCAGAGGAACCTCTTTTCCCTTCACCGGCTCGTCTTTCACGCCAAGGATCGACTCACACCAAGGTGGCACTTGGCATGGCCCTGTGGGAAAGCCTCGTGGGAAAGCCTCGAGGGAAAGCCTTGAGGGAAAGCCACAGATCCCTCGATCCACGTGACAGGAAGCGTGACCCTACTGCTGCAGCTCGGGAGGGAAGCGCACGTGGATGCCCCAACTCGAACGAGGCCTGACTCCCCTGGGGAGACTCAGAGGCACCCCAAAATCCATGTCAACACTGGAGAGGAATCCTCAGGTTCCGGACCCGACTCCACACAAGGTCTTAGTTCCCGGCATCGACGGGAGAGGAATCCCGAGATGGCCCCTAGCAACTTGCATGGGGACTGGCCCTTCATGAGGCCACCAGAGCGGGTCCCTGAGGTCCCCGTCGTAACTCGAGAAGACCTGCCGCAACTCGAGAATATCCAGGAGATTCTCCCCTGCAGGCGAGATGAGTCCCATTTCCGCAGAGGCTTCTCGGGGCTAATCACACCTCACCTCTGGAACGTCGAAAGGGTCCTTCACACCCTGGGTGCAACTCAAGAAGTTCCCCGACATACCCGTCTCCACTCGAGAGGAAACACGAGGGTCCCGCCCACATCCAGAAGAGCCCCGTTTCCGCCTCCTAGCTCGAGGTGAGGGATCCTTTCCCTGCTTCGTCGGGAAAGAATTCCCGGCGTTCCCGTCGCATCTCAAGAGGAGGCCCTCTCAACAGGAACAGCGAGAGGAACTCCGGGGTCGTGCCACCATTCCAAGAGTCCCCCAGATGTCTCAGTCCATTCCAGAGGAACCTCTTTTCCCTTCACCGGCTCGTCTTTCACGCCGAGGATCGACTCACACCAAGGTGGCACTTGGCATGGCCCTGTGGGAAAGCCTCGTGGGAAAGCCTCGAGGGACAGCCTCGAGGGAAAGCCACAGATCCCTCGATCCACGTGACAGGAAGCGTGACCCTACTGCTGCAGCTCGGGAGGGAAGCACACGTGGATATCCCAACTCGAACGAGGCATGACTCCCCTGGGGAGACTCAGAGGCACCACAATATCCATGTAAACACTGGAGAGGAATCCTCAGGTTCCGGCCCCGACTCCACACAAGGTCTTAGGCCCCGGCATCGACGCGAGAGGAATCTCGAGATGGCCCCTAGCAACTTGCATGGGGACTGGCCCTTCCTGAGGCCACCAGAGCGGGTCCCTGAGGTCCCCGTCGTAACTCGAGAAGACCTGCCGCAACTCGAGAATAACCAGGAGGTTCAACCCTGCAGACGAGATAAGGCCCATTTCCGCAGAGGCTTCTCGGGGCTAATCACACCTCACCTCTGGAACGTCG
This sequence comes from Budorcas taxicolor, assembly GCF_023091745.1. NCBI lineage: Eukaryota > Metazoa > Chordata > Mammalia > Artiodactyla > Bovidae > Budorcas > Budorcas taxicolor. The sequence goes on along the minus strand of NW_026292070.1, from coordinate 42,994 downwards.
AAAGGGTCCTTCACACCCTGGGTGCAACTCAAGAAGTTCCCCGACATACCCGTCTCCACTCGAGAGGAAACACGAGGGTCCCGCCCACATCCAGAGGAGCCCCGTTTCCGCCTCGTAGCTCGAGGTGAGGGATCCTTTCCCTGCTTCTTCGGGAAAGAATTCCCGGCGTTCCCGTCGCATCTCAAGAGGAGGCCCTCTCAACAGGAATGGTGAGAGGAACTCCAGGGTCGTGCCACCATTCCAAGAGTCCCCCAGATGTCTCAGTCCATTCCAGAGGACCTCTTTTCCCTTCACCGGCTCGTCTTTCACGCCGAGGATCGACAGCCACCAAGGTGGCACTTTGCACAGCCCTGTGGGTTTGCCTCGTGGGAAAGCCTCCAGGGAAAGCCTCGAGGGAAAGCCACTGATCCCTCGATCCACGTGACAGGAAGCGTGACACTACTGCTGCAGCTCGGGAGGGAAGGGCACGTGCATGCCCCCACACGAGATGAGACCTGATTCCCCTGGGGAGACTCCGAGGCACCAGAAGATCCATGTCAGCACTGGAGAGGAATGCTCAGGTTCCGGCCCCGACTCCACACAAGGTCTTAGGCCCCGGCATCGACGGGAGAGGAATCCCGAGATGGCCCCTAGCAACTCGCATGGGGACTGGCCTTCCTGAGGCCACCAGAGCGGGTCCCTGAGGTCCCCGTCGTAACTCGAGAAGACCTGCAGCAACTCGAGAACATCCAGGAGGTTCTCTCCTGCAGGCGAGAGGAGGCCCATTACCGCAGAGGCTTTTCGGGGCTAATCACTCCTCAACTCTGGAACGTCGAAAGGGTCCTTCACACCCTTGGTGCAACTCAAGAAGTTCCCCGACATACCCGTCTCCACTCGAGAGGAAACACGAGGGTGCCGCCCACATCCAGAAGAGCCCCGTTTCCGCCTCGTAGCTCGAGGTGAGGGATCCTTTCCCTGCTTGGTCGGGAAAGAATTCCCGGCGTTCCCGTCGCATCTCAATAGGAGGCCCTCTTATCAGGAACGGCGAGAGGAACTCCAGGGTCTTGCCACCATTTCAAGAGTCCCCCAGATGTCTCAGTCCATTCCAGAGGAACCTCTTTTCCCTTCACCGGCTCGTCTTTCACGCCAAGGATCGACTCACACCAAGGTGGCACTTGGCATGGCCCTGTGGGAAAGCCTCGTGGGAAAGCCTCGAGGGAAAGCCTTGAGGGAAAGCCACAGATCCCTCGATCCACGTGACAGGAAGCGTGACCCCACTGCTGCAGCTCGGGAGGGAAGCGCACGTGGATGCCCCAACTCGAACGAGGCCTGACTCCCCTGGGGAGACTCAGAGGCACCCCAAAATCCATGTCAACACTGGAGAGGAATCCTCAGGTTCCGGACCCGACTCCACACAAGGTCTTAGTTCCCGGCATCGACGGGAGAGGAATCCCGAGATGGCCCCTAGCAACTTGCATGGGGACTGGCCCTTCCTGAGGCCACCAGAGCGGGTCCCTGAGGTCCCCGTCGTAACTCGAGAAGACCTGCCGCAACTCGAGAATATCCAGGAGATTCTCCCCTCCAGGCGAGATGAGGCCCATTTCCGCAGAGGCTTCTCGGGGCTAATCACACCTCACCTCTGGAACGTCGAAAGGGTCCTTCACACCCTGGGTGCAACACAAGAAGTTCCCCGACATACCCGTCTCCACTCGAGAGGAAACACGAGGGTCCCGCCCACATCCAGAGGAGCCCCGTTTCCGCCTCCTAGCTCGAGGTGAGGGATCCTTTCCCTGCTTCGTCGGGAAAGAATTCCCGGCGTTCCCGTCGCATCTCAAGAGGAGGCCCTCTCAACAGGAACAGCGAGAGGAACTCCGGGGTCGTGCCACCATTCCAAGAGTCCCCCAGATGTCTCAGTCCATTCCAGAGGAACCTCTTTTCCCTTCACCGGCTCGTCTTTCAAGCCGAGGATCGACTCACACCAAGGTGGCACTTGGCATGGCCCTGTGGGAAAGCCTCGTGGGAAAGCCTCGAGGGACAGCCTCGAGGGAAAGCCACAGATCCCTTGATCCACGTGACAGGAAGCGTGACGCTACTGCTGCAGCTCGGGAGGGAAGCGCACGTGCATGCCCCCACTCGAGACGAGGCCTGACTCCCTGGGGAGACTCAGAGGCACCCCAAGATCCATGTCAACACTGGAGAGAAGTGCTCAGGTTCCGGCCCTGACTGCACACAAGGTCTTAGGCCCCGGCATCGACGGGAGAGGAATCCCGAGATGGCCCCTAGCAACTCGCATGGGGACTGGCCCTTCCTGAGGCCACCAGAGCGGGTCCCTGAGGTCCCCGTCGTAACTCGAGAAGACCTGCCGCAACTCGAGAACATCCAGGAGGTTCTCTCCTGCAGGCGAGAGGAGGCCCATTTCCGCTGAGGCTTTTCGGGGCTAATCACTCCTCAACTCTGGAACGTCGAAAGGGTCCTTCACACCCTTGGTGCAACTCAAGAAGTTCCCCGACATACCCGTCTCCACTCGAGAGGAAACACGAGGGTGCCGCCCACATCCAGAGGAGCCCCGTTTCCGCCTCGTAGCTCGAGGTGAGGGATCCTTTCCCTGCTTCGTCGGGAAAGAATTCCCGGCGTTCCCGTCGCATCTCAATAGGAGGCCCTCTCATCAGGAACGGCGAGAGGAACTCCAGGGTCTTGCCACCATTTCAAGAGTCCCCCAGATGTCTCAGTCCATTCCAGAGGAACCTCTTTTCCCTTCACCGGCTCGTCTTTCACGCCGAGGATCGACTCACACCAAGGTGGCACTTGGCATGGCCCTGTTCGATTGCCTCGTGGTAAAGCTCGAGGGAAAGCCTCGAGGGAAAGCCACAGATCCCTTGATCCACGTGACAGGAAGCGTGACACTACTGCTGCAGCTCGGGAGGGAAGGGCACGTGCATGCCCCCACTCGAGACGAGGCCTGACTCCCCTGGGGAGACTCAGAAGCACCCCAAGATCCATGTCAACACTGGAGAGGAATCCTCAGGTTCCGGCCCCGACTCCACACAAGGCCTTAGTCCCCGGCATCGACGGGAGAGCAATCTCGAGATGGCCCCTAGCAACTCGCATGGGGACTGGCCCTTCCTGAGGCCACCAGAGCGGGTCCCTGAGGTCCCCGTCGTAACTCGAGAACACCTGCCGCAACTCGAGAATATCCAGGAGGTTCTCCCCTGCAGGCGAGATGAGGCCCATTTCCGCAGAGGCTTCTCGGGGCTAATCACACCTCACCTCTGGAACGTCGAAAGGGTCCTTCACTCCCTTGGTGCAACTCAAGAAGTTCCCCGACATACCCGTCTCCATTCGAGAGGAAACACGAGAGTCCCGCCAACATCCAGAGGAGCCCCGTTTCCGCCTCGTAGCTCGAGGTGAGGGATCCTTTCCCTGCTTCTTCGGGAAAGAATTCCGGGCCTTCCCGTCGCATCTCAAGAGGAGGTCCTCTCAACAGGAACGGCGAGAGGAACTCCAGGGTCGTGCCACCATTCCAAAAGCCCCCAGATGTCTCTGTCCATTCCAAAGGAACCTCTTTTCCCTTCAACGGCTCGTCTTTCACGCTGAGGATCGACTCACACCAAGGTGGCACGTGGCACAGCCCTGTGGGAAAGCCTCGTGGGAAACCTACGAGGGAAATCCTCGAGGGAAAGCCACAGATCCTTTGATCCACGTGACAGGAAGCGTGACCCTACTGCTGCAGCTCGGGAGGGAATCGCACGTGCATGCGCCCACTCGAGACGAGGCCTGACTCCCCTGGGGAGACTGAGAGGCACCCCAAGATCCATGTCAACACTGGAGAGGAATCCTCAGGTTCCGGCCCCGACTCCACACAAGGTCTTAGGCCCCGGCATCGATGGGAGAGGAATCTCGAGATGGCCCCTAGCAACTCGCATGGGGACTGGCCCTTCCTGAGGCCACCAGAGCGGGTCCCTGAGGTCCCCGTCGTAACTCGAGAAGACCTGCCGCAACTCGAGAATATCCAGGAGGTTCTCCCCTGCAGGCGAGATGAGGCCCATTTCCGCAGAGTCTTCTCGGGGCTAATCACACCTCACCTCTGGAACGTCGAAAGGGTCCTTCACACCCTGGGTGCAACTCAAGAAGTTCCCCGACATACCCGTCTCCACTCGAGAGGAAACACGAGGGTCCCGCCCACATCCAGAGGAGCCCCGTTTCCGCCTCGTAGCTCGAGGTGAGGGATCCTTTCCCTGCTTCTTCGGGAAAGAATTCCCGGCGTTCCCGTCGCATCTCAAGAGGAGGCCCTCTCAACAGGAATGGTGAGAGGAACTCCAGGGTCGTGCCACCATTCCAAGAGTCCCCCAGATGTCTCAGTCCATTCCAGAGGACCTCTTTTCCCTTCACCGGCTCGTCTTTCACGCCGAGGATCGACAGCCACCAAGGTGGCACTTTGCACAGCCCTGTGGGTTTGCCTCGTGGGAAAGCCTCCAGGGAAAGCCTCGAGGGAAAGCCACTGATCCCTCGATCCACGTGACAGGAAGCGTGACACTACTGCTGCAGCTCGGGAGGGAAGGGCACGTGCATGCCCCCACACGAGATGAGACCTGATTCCCCTGGGGAGACTCCGAGGCACCAGAAGATCCATGTCAGCACTGGAGAGGAATGCTCAGGTTCCGGCCCCGACTCCACACAAGGTCTTAGGCCCCGGCATCGACGGGAGAGGAATCCCGAGATGGCCCCTAGCAACTCGCATGGGGACTGGCCTTCCTGAGGCCACCAGAGCGGGTCCCTGAGGTCCCCGTCGTAACTCGAGAAGACCTGCAGCAACTCGAGAACATCCAGGAGGTTCTCTCCTGCAGGCGAGAGGAGGCCCATTACCGCAGAGGCTTTTCGGGGCTAATCACTCCTCAACTCTGGAACGTCGAAAGGGTCCTTCACACCCTTGGTGCAACTCAAGAAGTTCCCCGACATACCCGTCTCCACTCGAGAGGAAACACGAGGGTGCCGCCCACATCCAGAAGAGCCCCGTTTCCGCCTCGTAGCTCGAGGTGAGGGATCCTTTCCCTGCTTCGTCGGGAAAGAATTCCCGGCGTTCCCGTCGCATCTCAATAGGAGGCCCTCTTATCAGGAACGGCGAGAGGAACTCCAGGGTCTTGCCACCATTTCAAGAGTCCCCCAGATGTCTCAATCCATTCCAGAGGAACCTCTTTTCCCTTCACCGGCTCGTCTTTCACGCCAAGGATCGACTCACACCAAGGTGGCACTTGGCATGGCCCTGTGGGAAAGCCTCGTGGGAAAGCCTCGAGGGAAAGCCTTGAGGGAAAGCCACAGATCCCTCGATCCACGTGACAGGAAGAGTGACACCACTGCTGCAGCTCGGGAGGGAAGCGCACGTGGATGCCCAACTCGAACGAGGCCTGACTCCCCTGGGGAGACTCAGAGGCACCCCAAAATCCATGTCAACACTGGAGAGGAATCCTCAGGTTCCGGACCCGACTCCACACAAGGTCTTAGTTCCCGGCATCGACGGGAGAGGAATCCCGAGATGGCCCCTAGCAACTTGCATGGGGACTGGCCCTTCCTGAGGCCACCAGAGCGGGTCCCTGAGGTCCCCGTCGTAACTCGAGAAGACCTGCCGCAACTCGAGAATATCCAGGAGATTCTCCCCTCCAGGCGAGATGAGGCCCATTTCCGCAGAGGCTTCTCGGGGCTAATCACACCTCACCTCTGGAACGTCGAAAGGGTCCTTCACACCCTGGGTGCAACACAAGAAGTTCCCCGACATACCCGTCTCCACTCGAGAGGAAACACGAGGGTCCCGCCCACATCCAGAGGAGCCCCGTTTCCGCCTCCTAGCTCGAGGTGAGGGATCCTTTCCCTGCTTCGTCGGGAAAGAATTCCCGGCGTTCCCGTCGCATCTCAAGAGGAGGCCCTCTCAACAGGAACAGCGAGAGGAACTCCGGGGTCGTGCCACCATTCCAAGAGTCCCCCAGATGTCTCAGTCCATTCCAGAGGAACCTCTTTTCCCTTCACCGGCTCGTCTTTCAAGCCGAGGATCGACTCACACCAAGGTGGCACTTGGCATGGCCCTGTGGGAAAGCCTCGTGGGAAAGCCTCGAGGGACAGCCTCGAGGGAAAGCCACAGATCCCTTGATCCACGTGACAGGAAGCGTGACGCTACTGCTGCAGCTCGGGAGGGAAGGGCACGTGCATGCCCCCACTCGAGACGAGGCCTGACTCCCCTGGGGAGACTCAGAGGCACCCCAAGATCCATGTCAACACTGGAGAGAAGTGCTCAGGTTCCGGCCCTGACTGCACACAAGGTCTTAGGCCCCGGCATCGACGGGAGAGGAATCCCGAGATGGCCCCTAGCAACTCGCATGGGGACTGGCCCTTCCTGAGGCCACCAGAGCGGGTCCCTGAGGTCCCCGTCGTAACTCGAGAAGACCTGCCGCAACTCGAGAACATCCAGGAGGTTCTCTCCTACAGGCGAGAGGAGGCCCATTTCCGCTGAGGCTTTTCGGGGCTAATCACTCCTCAACTCTGGAACGTCGAAAGGGTCCTTCACACCCTTGGTGCAACTCAAGAAGTTCCCCGACATACCCGTCTCCACTCGAGAGGAAACACGAGGGTGCCGCCCACATCCAGAGGAGCCCCGTTTCCGCCTCGTAGCTCGAGGTGAGGGATCCTTTCCCTGCTTCGTCGGGAAAGAATTCCCGGCGTTCCCGTCGCATCTCAATAGGAGGCCCTCTCATCAGGAACGGCGAGAGGAACTCCAGGGTCTTGCCACCATTTCAAGAGTCCCCCAGATGTCTCAGTCCATTCCAGAGGAACCTCTTTTCCCTTCACCGGCTCGTCTTTCACGCCGAGGATCGACTCACACCAAGGTGGCACTTGGCATGGCCCTGTTCGATTGCCTCGTGGTAAAGCTCGAGGGAAAGCCTCGAGGGAAAGCCACAGATCCCTTGATCCACGTGACAGGAAGCGTGACACTACTGCTGCAGCTCGGGAGGGAAGGGCACGTGCATGCCCCCACTCGAGACGAGGCCTGACTCCCCTGGGGAGACTCAGAAGCACCCCAAGATCCATGTCAACACTGGAGAGGAATCCTCAGGTTCCGGCCCCGACTCCACACAAGGCCTTAGTCCCCGGCATCGACGGGAGAGCAATCTCGAGATGGCCCCTAGCAACTCGCATGGGGACTGGCCCTTCCTGAGGCCACCAGAGCGGGTCCCTGAGGTCCCCGTCGTAACTCGAGAACACCTGCCGCAACTCGAGAATATCCAGGAGGTTCTCCCCTGCAGGCGAGATGAGGCCCATTTCCGCAGAGGCTTCTCGGGGCTAATCACACCTCACCTCTGGAACGTCGAAAGGGTCCTTCACTCCCTTGGTGCAACTCAAGAAGTTCCCCGACATACCCGTCTCCACTCGAGAGGAAACACGAGAGTCCCGCCAACATCCAGAGGAGCCCCGTTTCCGCCTCGTAGCTCGAGGTGAGGGATCCTTTCCCTGCTTCTTCGGGAAAGAATTCCGGGCCTTCCCGTCGCATCTCAAGAGGAGGTCCTCTCAACAGGAACGGCGAGAGGAACTCCAGGGTCGTGCCACCATTCCAAAAGCCCCCAGATGTCTCTGTCCATTCCAAAGGAACCTCTTTTCCCTTCAACGGCTCGTCTTTCACGCTGAGGATCGACTCACACCAAGGTGGCACTTGGCACAGCCCTGTGGGAAAGCCTCGTGGGAAACCTACGAGGGAAATCCTCGAGGGAAAGCCACAGATCCTTTGATCCACGTGACAGGAAGCGTGACCCTACTGCTGCAGCTCGGGAGGGAATCGCACGTGCATGCGCCCACTCGAGACGAGGCCTGACTCCCCTGGGTAGACTGAGAGGCACCCCAAGATCCATGTCAACACTGGAGAGGAATCCTCAGGTTCCGGCCCCGACTCCACACAAGGTCTTAGGCCCCGGCATCGATGGGAGAGGAATCCCGAGATGGCCCCCAGTAACTCGCATGGGGACTGGCCCTTCCTGAGGCCACCAGAGCGGGTCCCTGAGGTCCCCGTCGTAACTCGAGAAGACCTGCCGCAACTCGAGAATATCCAGGAGGTTCTCCCCTGCAGGCGAGATGAGGCCCATTTCCGCAGAGGCTTCTCGGGGCTAATCACACCTCACCTCTGGAACGTCGAAAGGGTCCTTCCCACCCTTGGTGCAACTCAAGAAGTTCCCCGACATACCCGTCTCCACTCGAGAGGAAACACGAGGGTCCCGCCCACATCCAGAGGAGCACCGTTTCCGCCTCGTAGCTCGAGGTGAGGGATCCTTTCCCTGCTTCGTCGGGAAAGAATTCCCGGCGTTCCCGTCGCATCTCAAGAGGAGGCCCTCTCAACAGGAATGGCGAGAGGAACTCCAGGGTCGTGCCAACATTCCAAGAGTCCCCCAGATGTTTCAATCCATTCCAGAGGAACCTCTTTTTCCTTCACCGGCTCGTCTTTCACGCCAAGGATCGACTCACACCAAGGTGGCACTTGGCACAGCCCTGTGGGAAAGCCTCGTGGGAAAGCCTCGAGGGAAAGCCTCGAGGGAAACCACAGATCCCTTGATCCACGTGACAGGAAGCGTGACCCTACTGCTGCAGCTCGGGAGGGAAGCGCACGTGCATGCCCCCACTCGAGACGAGTCCTGACTCCCCCGGGGAGACACAGAGGCACCCCAAGATCCATGTCAACACTGGAGAGGAATCCTCAGGTTCCGCCCCCGACTCCACACAAGGTCTTAGGCCCCGGCATCGATGGGAGAGGAACACCGAGATGGCCCCCAGCAACTCGCATGGGGACTGGCCCTTCCTGAGGCCACCAGAGCGGGTCCCTGAGGTCCCCGTCGTAACTCGAGAAGACCTGCCCCAACTCGAGAATATCCAGGAGGTTCTCCCCTGCAGGCGAGATGAGGCCCATTTCCGCAGAGGCTTCTCGAGGCTAATCACACCTCACCTCTGGAACGTCGAAAGGGTCCTTCACTCCCTTGGTGCAACTCAAGAAGTTCCCGACATATCCGGCTCAACTCGAGAGGAAACTCGAGGGTCCCGCCCACATCCAGAGGAGCCCCGTTTCCGCCTCGTAGCTCGAGGTGAGGGATCCTTTCCCTGCTTCGTCGGGAAAGAATTCCCGGCGTTCCCGTCGCATCTCAAGAGGAGGCCCTCTCAACAGGAACGGCGAGAGCAACTCCAGGGTCGTGCCAGCATTCCAAGAGTCCCCCAGATGTCTCATTCCATTCCAGAGGAACCTCTTCTCCCTTCACCGGCTCGTCTTTCACGCCGAGGATCGACTCACACCAAGGTGGCACTTGGCACAGCCCTGTGGGAAAGCCTCGTGGGAAAGCCTCGAGGAAATCCTCGAGGGAAATCCTCGAGGGAAAGCCACAGATCCTTTGAACCACGTGACAGGAAGCGTGACCCTACTGCTGCAGCTCGGGAGGGAAGCGCACGTGCATTCCCCCACTCGAGACGAGGCCTGACTCCCCTGGGGAGACTGAGAGGCACCCCAAGATCCATGTCAACACTGGAGAGGATTCCTCAGGTTCCGGCCCCGACTCCACACAAGGTCTTAGTCACCGGCATTGATGGGAGAGGAATCCCGAGATGGCCCCCAGCAACTCGCATGGGGACTGGCCCTTCCTGAGGCCACCAGAGCGGGTCCCTGAGGTCCCCGTCGTATCTCGAGAAGACCTGCCGCAACTCGAGAATATCCAGGAGGTTCTCCCCTGCAGGCGAGATGAGGCCCATTTCCGCAGAGGCTTCTCGGGGCTAATCACACCTCACCTCTGGAACGTCGAAAGGTTCCTTCCCACCCTTGGTACAACTCAAGAAGTTCCCCGACATACCCGTCTCCACTCGAGAGTAAACACGAGGGTCCCGCCCACATCCAGAGGAGCACCGTTTCCGCCTCGTAGCTCGAGGTGAGGGATCCTTTCCCTGCTTCGTCGGGAAAGAATTCCCGGCGTTCCCGTCGCATCTCAAGAGGAGGCCCTCTCAACAGGAATGGCGAGAGGAACTCCAGGGTCGTGCCAACATTCCAAGAGTCCCCCAGATGTTTCAATCCATTCCAGAGGAACCTCTTTTTCCTTCACCGGCTCGTCTTTCACGCCGAGGATCGACTCACACCAAGGTGGCACTTGGCACAGCCCTGTGGGAAAGCCTCGTGGGAAAGCCTCGAGGGAAAGCCTCGAGGGAAACCACAGATCCCTTGATCCACGTGACAGAAAGCGTGACCTACTGCTGCAGCTCGGGAGGGAAGCGCACGTGCATGCCCCCACTCGAGACGAGTCCTGACTCCCCCGGGGAGACACAGAGGCACCCCAAGATCCATGTCAACACTGGAGAGGAATCCTCAGGTTCCGGCCCCGACTCCACACAAGGTCTTAGGCCCCGGCATCGATGGGAGAGGAACACCGAGATGGCCCCCAGCAACTCGCATGGGGACTGGCCCTTCCTGAGGCCACCAGAGCGGGTCCCTGAGGTCCCCGTCGTAACTCGAGAAGACCTGCCCCAACTCGAGAATATCCAGGAGGTTCTCCCCTGCAGGCGAGATGAGGCCCATTTCCGCAGAGGCTTCTCGAGGCTAATCACACCTCACCTCTGGAACGTCGAAAGGGTCCTTCACTCCCTTGGTGCAACTCAAGAAGTTCCCCGACATACCCGTCTCCACTCGAGAGGAAACACGAGGGTCCCGCCCACATCCAGAGGAGCCCCGTTTCCGCCTCGTAGCTCGAGGTGAGGGATCCTTTCCCTGCTTCTTCGGGAAAGAATTCCGGGCGTTCCCGTCGCATCTCAAGAGGAGGTCCTCTCAACAGGAACGGCGAGAGGAACTCCAGGGTCGTGCCACCATTACAAAAGTCCCCCAGATGTCTCTGTCCATTCCAGAGGAACCTCTTTTCCCTTCACCGGCTCGTCTTTCACGCCGAGGATCGAGTCACACCAAGGTGGCACTTGGCACAGCCCTGTGGGAAAGCCTCGTGGGAAATCCTCGAGGGAAAGCCTCGAGGGAAAGCCACAGATCCTTTGATCCACGTGACAGGAAGCGTGACCCTACTGCTGCAGCTCGGGAGGAAGCGCACGTGCATGCCCCCACTCGAGACGAGGCCTGACTCCCCTGGGGAGACTGAGAGGCACCCCAAGATCCATGTCAACACTGGAGAGGAATCCTCAGGTTCCGGCCCCGACTCCACACAAGGTCTAAGGCCCCGGCATCGATGGGAGAGAATCCCGAGATAGCCCCAGCAACTCGCATGGGACTGGCCCTTCCTGAGGCCACCAGAGCGGGTCCCTGAGGTCCCCGTCGTAACTCGAGAAGACCTGCCGCAACTCGAGAATATCTAGGAGGTTCCCCCTGCAGGCGAGATGAGGCCCATTTCCGCAGAGGCTTCTCGGGGCTAATCACACCTCACCTCTGGAACGTCGAAACGTTCCTTCACACCCTTGGTGCAACTCAAGAAGTTCCCCGACATACCCTTCTCCACTCGAGAGGAAACACGAGGGTCCCGCCCACATTCAGAGGAGCCCCGTTTCTGCATCGTAGCTCGAGGTGAGGGATCCTTTCCCTGCTTCGTCGGGAAAGAATTCCCGGCGTTCCCGTCGCATCTCAAGAGGAGGCCCTCTCTACAGGAACGGCGAGAGGACCTCAGGGTCGTGCCACCATTCCAAGAGTCCCCCAGATGTCTCAGTCCATTCCAGAGGAACCTCTTTTCCCTTCACCGGCTCGTCTTCACGCCGAGGATCGAGTCACACCAAGGTGGCACTTGGCACAGCCCTGTGGGAAAGCCTCGTGGGAAAGCCTCGAGGGAAAGCCTCGAGGGAAAGCCACAGATCCCTTGATCCACGTGACAGGAAACGTGACCCTACTGCTGCAGCTCGGAGGAAAGCGCACGTGCATGCCCCCACACGAGACGTAGCCTGACTCCCCTGGGGAGACTCACAGGCACCCCAAGATCCATGTTAACACTGGAGAGGAATGCTCAGTTTCCCGCCCCGAATCCACACAAGGTCTTCGGCCCGGCATCGACTGGAGAGGAATCCCGAAATGGCCCCTAGCAACTCGCATGGGGACTGGCCCTTCTTGAGGCCACCAGAGCGGGTCCCTGAAGTCCCCGTCGTAACTCGAGAAGACCTGCCGCAACTCGAGAATATCCAGGAGGTTCTCCCCTGCAGGCCCGATGAGGACCATTTCCGCAGAGGCTTCTCCTGGCTAATAATACCTCACCTCTGGAACGTCGAAAGGGTCCTTCACACCCTTGGTGCAACTCAAGAAGTTCCCCGACATACCCGTCTCCACCCGAGAGGAAACACGAGGGTTCCGCCCACATCCAGAGGAGCCCCGTTTCCGCCTCGTAGCTCGAGGTGAGGGATCCTTTCCCTGCTTCGTCGGGAAAGAATTCCGGGCGTTCCCGTCGCATGTCAAGAGGAGGCCCTCTCAACAGGAACGGCGAGAGGAACTCCAGGGTCGTGCCACCATTCCATGAGTCCCACAGATGTCTCAGTCCATTCCAGAGGAACCTCTTTTCCCTTCACCGGCTCGTTTTTCACGCCGAGGATCGACTCACACCAAGGTGGCACTTGGCACAGCCCTGTGGGAAAGCCTCGTGGGAAAGCCTCGAGGGAAAGCCTCGAGGGAAAGACACAGATCCCTTCATCCACGTGACAGGAAGCGTGACCCTACTGCTGCAGGTCGGGAGGGAATCGCACGTGCATGCCCCCACTCGAGACGAGGCCTGACTCCCCTGGGGAGACTCAGAGACACCCCAAATCCATGTCAACACTGAGAAGAATGCTCAGGTTCCGGCCCCGTCTCCACACAAGGCCTTAGGCCCCGGCATCGACGGGAGAGGAATCTCGAGATGGCCCCTAGCAACTCGCATGGGGACTGGCCCTTCCTGAGGCCAACAGAGCGGGTCCCTGAGGTCCCCGTCGTAACTCGAGAAGACCTGCCGCAACTCGAGAATATCCATAAGGTTCTCCCCTGCAGGCGAGATGAGGCCCATTTCCGCAGAGGCTTCTCGGGGCTAATCACACCTCACCTCTGGAACGTCGAAAGGGTCCTTCACTCCCTTGGTGCAACTCAAGAAGTTCCCCGACATACCCGTCTCCACTCGAGAGGAAACACGAGAGTCCCGCCAACATCCAGAGGAGCCCCGTTTCCGCCTCGTAGCTCGAGGTGAGGGATCCTTTCCCTGCTTCTTCGGGAAAGAATTCCGGGCCTTCCCGTCGCATCTCAAGAGGAGGTCCTCTCAACAGGAACGGCGAGAGGAACTCCAGGGTCGTGCCACCATTCCAAAAGCCCCCAGATGTCTCTGTCCATTCCAAAGGAACCTCTTTTCCCTTCAACGGCTCGTCTTTCACGCTGAGGATCGACTCACACCAAGGTGGCACTTGGCACAGCCCTGTGGGAAAGCCTCGTGGGAAACCTACGAGGGAAATCCTCGAGGGAAAGCCACAGATCCTTTGATCCACATGACAGGAAGCGTGACCCTACTGCTGCAGCTCGGGAGGGAATCGCACGTGCATGCGCCCACTCGAGACGAGGCCTGACTCCCCTGGGTAGACTGAGAGGCACCCCAAGATCCATGTCAACACTGGAGAGGAATCCTCAGGTTCCGGCCCCGACTCCACACAAGGTCTTAGGCCCCGGCATCGATGGGAGAGGAATCCCGAGATGGCCCCCAGTAACTCGCATGGGGACTGGCCCTTCCTGAGGCCACCAGAGCGGGTCCCTGAGGTCCCCGTCGTAACTCGAGAAGACCTGCCGCAACTCGAGAATATCCAGGAGGTTCTCCCCTGCAGGCGAGATGAGGCCCATTTCCGCAGAGGCTTCTCGGGGCTAATCACACCTCACCTCTGGAACGTCGAAAGGGTCCTTCCCACCCTTGGTGCAACTCAAGAAGTTCCCCGACATACCCGTCTCCACTCGAGAGGAAACACGAGGGTCCCGCCCACATCCAGAGGAGCACCGTTTCCGCCTCGTAGCTCGAGGTGAGGGATCCTTTCCCTGCTTCGTCGGGAAAGAATTCCCGGCGTTCCCGTCGCATCTCAAGAGGAGGCCCTCTCAACAGGAATGGCGAGAGGAACTCCAGGGTCGTGCCAACATTCCAAGAGTCCCCCAGATGTTTCAATCCATTCCAGAGGAACCTCTTTTTCCTTCACCGGCTCGTCTTTCACGCCAAGGATCGACTCACACCAAGGTGGCACTTGGCACAGCCCTGTGGGAAAGCCTCGTGGGAAAGCCTCGAGGGAAAGCCTCGAGGGAAACCACAGATCCCTTGATCCACGTGACAGGAAGCGTGACCCTACTGCTGCAGCTCGGGAGGGAAGCGCACGTGCATGCCCCCACTCGAGACGAGTCCTGACTCCCCCGGGGAGACACAGAGGCACCCCAAGATCCATGTCAACACTGGAGAGGAATCCTCAGGTTCCGCCCCCGACTCCACACAAGGTCTTAGGCCCCGGCATCGATGGGAGAGGAACACCGAGATGGCCCCCAGCAACTCGCATGGGGACTGGCCCTTCCTGAGGCCACCAGAGCGGGTCCCTGAGGTCCCCGTCGTAACTCGAGAAGACCTGCCCCAACTCGAGAATATCCAGGAGGTTCTCCCCTGCAGGCGAGATGAGGCCCATTTCCGCAGAGGCTTCTCGAGGCTAATCACACCTCACCTCTGGAACGTCGAAAGGGTCCTTCACTCCCTTGGTGCAACTCAAGAAGTTCCCCGACATATCCGGCTCAACTCGAGAGGAAACTCGAGGGTCCCGCCCACATCCAGAGGAGCCCCGTTTCCGCCTCGTAGCTCGAGGTGAGGGATCCTTTCCCTGCTTCGTCGGGAAAGAATTCCCGGCGTTCCCGTCGCATCTCAAGAGGAGGCCCTCTCAACAGGAACGGCGAGAGCAACTCCAGGGTCGTGCCAGCATTCCAAGAGTCCCCCAGATGTCTCATTCCATTCCAGAGGAACCTCTTCTCCCTTCACCGGCTCGTCTTTCACGCCGAGGATCGACTCACACCAAGGTGGCACTTGGCACAGCCCTGTGGGAAAGCCTCGTGGGAAAGCCTCGAGGGAAATCCTCGAGGGAAATCCTCGAGGGAAAGCCACAGATCCTTTGAACCACGTGACAGGAAGCGTGACCCTACTGCTGCAGCTCGGGAGGGAAGCGCACGTGCATTCCCCCACTCGAGACGAGGCCTGACTCCCCTGGGGAGACTGAGAGGCACCCCAAGATCCATGTCAACACTGGAGAGGATTCCTCAGGTTCCGGCCCCGACTCCACACAAGGTCTTAGTCACCGGCATTGATGGGAGAGGAATCCCGAGATGGCCCCCAGCAACTCGCATGGGGACTGGCCCTTCCTGAGGCCACCAGAGCGGGTCCCTGAGGTCCCCGTCGTATCTCGAGAAGACCTGCCGCAACTCGAGAATATCCAGGAGGTTCTCCCCTGCAGGCGAGATGAGGCCCATTTCCGCAGAGGCTTCTCGGGGCTAATCACACCTCACCTCTGGAACGTCGAAAGGTTCCTTCCCACCCTTGGTACAACTCAAGAAGTTCCCCGACATACCCGTCTCCACTCGAGAGTAAACACGAGGGTCCCGCCCACATCCAGAGGAGCACCGTTTCCGCCTCGTAGCTCGAGGTGAGGGATCCTTTCCCTGCTTCGTCGGGAAAGAATTCCCGGCGTTCCCGTCGCATCTCAAGAGGAGGCCCTCTCAACAGGAATGGCGAGAGGAACTCCAGGGTCGTGCCAACATTCCAAGAGTCCCCCAGATGTTTCAATCCATTCCAGAGGAACCTCTTTTTCCTTCACCGCTCGTCTTTCACGCCGAGGATCGACTCACACCAAGGTGGCACTTGGCACAGCCCTGTGGGAAAGCCTCGTGGGAAAGCCTCGAGGGAAAGCCTCGAGGGAAACCACAGATCCCTTGATCCACGTGACAGAAAGCGTGACCCTACTGCTGCAGCTCGGGAGGGAAGCGCACGTGCATGCCCCCACTCGAGACGAGTCCTGACTCCCCCGGGGAGACACAGAGGCACCCCAAGATCCATGTCAACACTGGAGAGGAATCCTCAGGTTCCGGCCCCGACTCCACACAAGGTCTTAGGCCCCGGCATCGATGGGAGAGGAACACCGAGATGGCCCCCAGCAACTCGCATGGGGACTGGCCCTTCCTGAGGCCACCAGAGCGGGTCCCTGAGGTCCCCGTCGTAACTCGAGAAGACCTGCCCCAACTCGAGAATATCCAGGAGGTTCTCCCCTGCAGGCGAGATGAGGCCCATTTCCGCAGAGGCTTCTCGAGGCTAATCACACCTCACCTCTGGAACGTCGAAAGGGTCCTTCACTCCCTTGGTGCAACTCAAGAAGTTCCCCGACATACCCGTCTCCACTCGAGAGGAAACACGAGGGTCCCGCCCACATCCAGAGGAGCCCCGTTTCCGCCTCGTAGCTCGAGGTGAGGGATCCTTTCCCTGCTTCTTCGGGAAAGAATTCCGGGCGTTCCCGTCGCATCTCAAGAGGAGGTCCTCTCAACAGGAACGGCGAGAGGAACTCCAGGGTCGTGCCACCATTACAAAAGTCCCCCAGATGTCTCTGTCCATTCCAGAGGAACCTCTTTTCCCTTCACCGGCTCGTCTTTCACGCCGAGGATCAAGTCACACCAAGGTGGCACTTGGCACAGCCCTGTGGGAAAGCCTCGTGGGAAATCCTCGAGGGAAAGCCTCGAGGGAAAGCCACAGATCCTTTGATCCACGTGACAGGAAGCGTGACCCTACTGCTGCAGCTCGGGAGGGAAGCGCACGTGCATGCCCCCACTCGAGACGAGGCCTGACTCCCCTGGGGAGACTGAGAGGCACCCCAAGATCCATGTCAACACTGGAGAGGAATCCTCAGGTTCCGGCCCCGACTCCACACAAGGTCTAAGGCCCCGGCATCGATGGGAGAGGAATCCCGAGATAGCCCCCAGCAACTCGCATGGGGACTGGCCCTTCCTGAGGCCACCAGAGCGGGTCCCTGAGGTCCCCGTCGTAACTCGAGAAGACCTGCCGCAACTCGAGAATATCTAGGAGGTTCCCCCTGCAGGCGAGATGAGGCCCATTTCCGCAGAGGCTTCTCGGGGCTAATCACACCTCACCTCTGGAACGTCGAAACGTTCCTTCACACCCTTGGTGCAACTCAAGAAGTTCCCCGACATACCCTTCTCCACTCGAGAGGAAACACGAGGGTCCCGCCCACATTCAGAGGAGCCCCGTTTCTGCATCGTAGCTCGAGGTGAGGGATCCTTTCCCTGCTTCGTCGGGAAAGAATTCCCGGCGTTCCCGTCGCATCTCAAGAGGAGGCCCTCTCTACAGGAACGGCGAGAGGACCTCAGGGTCGTGCCACCATTCCAAGAGTCCCCCAGATGTCTCAGTCCATTCCAGAGGAACCTCTTTTCCCTTCACCGGCTCGTCTTTCACGCCGAGGATCGAGTCACACCAAGGTGGCACTTGGCACAGCCCTGTGGGAAAGCCTCGTGGGAAAGCCTCGAGGGAAAGCCTCGAGGGAAAGCCACAGATCCCTTGATCCACGTGACAGGAAACGTGACCCTACTGCTGCAGCTCGGAGGAAAGCGCACGTGCATGCCCCCACACGAGACGTAGCCTGACTCCCCTGGGGAGACTCACAGGCACCCCAAGATCCATGTTAACACTGGAGAGGAATGCTCAGTTTCCCGCCCCGAATCCACACAAGGTCTTCGGCCCCGGCATCGACTGGAGAGGAATCCCGAAATGGCCCCTAGCAACTCGCATGGGGACTGGCCCTTCTTGAGGCCACCAGAGCGGGTCCCTGAAGTCCCCGTCGTAACTCGAGAAGACCTGCCGCAACTCGAGAATATCCAGGAGGTTCTCCCCTGCAGGCCCGATGAGGACCATTTCCGCAGAGGCTTCTCCTGGCTAATAATACCTCACCTCTGGAACGTCGAAAGGGTCCTTCACACCCTTGGTGCAACTCAAGAAGTTCCCCGACATACCCGTCTCCACCCGAGAGGAAACACGAGGGTTCCGCCCACATCCAGAGGAGCCCCGTTTCCGCCTCGTAGCTCGAGGTGAGGGATCCTTTCCCTGCTTCGTCGGGAAAGAATTCCGGGCGTTCCCGTCGCATGTCAAGAGGAGGCCCTCTCAACAGGAACGGCGAGAGGAACTCCAGGGTCGTGCCACCATTCCATGAGTCCCACAGATGTCTCAGTCCATTCCAGAGGAACCTCTTTTCCCTTCACCGGCTCGTTTTTCACGCCGAGGATCGACTCACACCAAGGTGGCACTTGGCACAGCCCTGTGGGAAAGCCTCGTGGGAAAGCCTCGAGGGAAAGCCTCGAGGGAAAGACACAGATCCCTTCATCCACGTGACAGGAAGCGTGACCCTACTGCTGCAGGTCGGGAGGGAATCGCACGTGCATGCCCCCACTCGAGACGAGGCCTGACTCCCCTGGGGAGACTCAGAGACACCCCAAATCCATGTCAACACTGGAGAAGAATGCTCAGGTTCCGGCCCCGTCTCCACACAAGGCCTTAGGCCCCGGCATCGACGGGAGAGGAATCTCGAGATGGCCCCTAGCAACTCGCATGGGGACTGGCCCTTCCTGAGGCCAACAGAGCGGGTCCCTGAGGTCCCCGTCGTAACTCGAGAAGACCTGCCGCAACTCGAGAATATCCAGAAGGTTCTCCCCTGCAGGCGAGATGAGGCCCATTTCCGCAGAGGCTTCTCGGGGCTAATCACACCTCATCTCTGGAACGTCGAAAGGGTCCTTCACTCCCTTGGTGCAACTCAAGAAGTTCCCCGACATACCCGTCTCCACTCGAGAGGAAACACGAGGGTCCCGACCACATCCAGAGGAGCCCCGTTTCCGCCTCGTAGCTCGAGGTGAGGGATCCTTTCCCTGCTTCGTCGGGAAAGAATTCCGGGCGTTCCTGTCGCATCTCAAGAGCAGGTCCTCTCAACAGGAACGGAGAGAGGAACTGCAGGGTCGTGCCACCATTCCAAAAGTCCCCCAGATGTCTCTGTCCATTCCAGAGGAACCTCTTTTCCCTTCACCGGCTCGTCTTTCACGCCGAGGATCGACTCACACCAAGGTGGCACTTGGCACAGCCCTGTGGGAAAGCCTCGTGGGAAAGCCTCGAGGGAAATCCTCGAGGGAAATCCACAGATCCTTTGATCCACGTGACAGGAAGCGTGACCCTACTGCTGCAGCTCTGGAGGGAATCGCACATGCATGCCCCCACTCGAGACGAGGCCTGACTCCCCTGGGGAGACTGAGAGGCACCCCAAGATCCATGTCAACACTGGAGAGGAATCCTCAGGTTCCGGCCCCGACTCCACACAAGGCCTCAGGCCCCGGCATCGATGGGAGAGTAATCCCAAGATGGCCCCTACCAACTCGCATGGGGACTGGCCCTTCCTGAGGCCACCAGAGCGGGTCCCTGAGGTCCCCGTTGTAACTCGAGAAGACCTGCCGCAACTCGAGAATATCCAGGAGGTTCTCCCCTGCAGGCGAGATGAGGCCCATTTCCGCAGAGGCTTCTCGGGGCTAATCACACCTCACCTCTGGAACGTCGAAAGGGTCCTTCACTCCCTTGGTGCAACTCAAGAAGTTCCCCGACATACCCGTCTCCACTCGAGAGGAAACACGAGGGTCCCGACCACATCCAGAGGAGCCCCGTTTCCGCCTCGTAGCTCGAGGTGAGGGATCCTTTCCCTGCTTCGTCGGGAAAGAATTCCGGGCGTTCCTGTCGCATCTCAAGAGCAGGTCCTCTCAACAGGAACGGAGAGAGGAACTGCAGGGTCGTGCCACCATTCCAAAAGTCCCCCAGATGTCTCTGTCCATTCCAGAGGAACCTCTTTTCCCTTCACCGGCTCGTCTTTCACGCCGAGGATCGACTCACACCAAGGTGGCACTTGGCACAGCCCTGTGGGAAAGCCTCGTGGGAAAGCCTCGAGGGAAATCCTCGAGGGAAATCCACAGATCCTTTGATCCACGTGACAGGAAGCGTGACCCTACTGCTGCAGCTCTGGAGGGAATCGCACATGCATGCCCCCACTCGAGACGAGGCCTGACTCCCCTGGGGAGACTGAGAGGCACCCCAAGATCCATGTCAACACTGGAGAGGAATCCTCAGGTTCCGGCCCCGACTCCACACAAGGCCTCAGGCCCCGGCATCGATGGGAGAGTAATCCCAAGATGGCCCCTACCAACTCGCATGGGGACTGGCCCTTCCTGAGGCCACCAGAGCGGGTCCCTGAGGTCCCCGTTGTAACTCGAGAAGACCTGCCGCAACTCGAGAATATCCAGGAGGTTCTCCCCTGCAGGCGAGATGAGGCCCATTTCCGCAGAGGCTTCTCGGGGCTAATCACACCTCACCTCTGGAACGTCGAAAGGGTCCTTCACTCCCTTGGTGCAACTCAAGAAGTTCCCCGACATACCCGTCTCCACTCGAGAGGTAACACGAGGGTCCCGCCCACATCCAGAGGAGCCCCGTTTCCGCCTCGTAGCTCGAGGTGAGGGATCCTTTCCCTGCTTCGTCGGGAAAGAATTCCCGGCGTTCCCGTCGCATCTCAAGAGGAGGTCCTCTCAACAGGAACGGCGAGAGGAACTGCAGGGTCGTGCCACCATTCCAAAAGTCCCCCAGATGTATCTGTCCATTCCAGAGGAACCTCTTTTCCCTTCACCGGCTCGTCTTTCACGCCGAGGATCGACTCACACCAAGGTGGCCCTTGGCACAGCCCTGTGGGAAAGCCTCGTGGGAAAGCCTCGAGGGAAATCCTCGAGGGAAAGCCACAGATCCTTTGATCCACGTGATAGGAAGCGTGACCCTACTGCTGCAGCTCTGGAGGGAATTGCACGTGCATGCCCCCACTCGAGACGAGGCCTGACTCCCCTGGGGAGATTGAGAGGCACCCCAAGATCCATGTCAACACTGGAGAGGAATCCTCAGGTTCCGGCCCCGACTCCACACAAGGTCTTACGCCCCGGCATCGATGGGAGAGGAATCCCAAGAAGGCCCCTAGCATCTCGCATGGGGACTGGCCCTTCCTGAGGCCACCAGAGCGGGTCCCTGAGGTCCCCGTCGTAACTCGAGATGACCTGCCGCAACTCGAGAATATCCAGGAGGTTCTCCCCTGCAGGCGAGATGAGGCCCATTTCCGCAGAGGCTTCTCGGGGCTAATCACACCTCACCTCTGGAACGTCGAAAGGTTCCTTCACACCCTTGGTGCAACTCAAGAAGTTCCCCGACATACCCGTCTCCACTTGAGAGGAAACACGAGGGTCCCGCCCACATCCAGAGGAGCCCCGTTTCCGCTTCGTAGCTCGAGGTGAGGGATCCTTTCCCTGCCTCGTGGGGAAAGAATTCCCGGCGTTCCCGTCGCATCTCAAGAGGAGGCCCTCTCAACAGGAAGGGCAAGAGGAACTCCAGGGTCGTGCCACCATTCCAAGAGTCCCCCAGATGTCTCAGTCCATTCCAGAGGAACCTCTTTTCCCTTCACCGGCTAGTCTTTCAACCCGAGGATCGACTCACACCAAGGTGGCACTTGGCACAGCCCTGTGGGAAAGCCTCGTGGGAAAGCCTCGAGGGAAAGCCGCGAGGGAAAGCCACAGATCCCTTGATCCACGTGACAGGAAGCGTGACCCTACTGCTGCAGCTCGGGAGGGAATCGCACGTGCATGCCCCGACTCGAGACGAGTCCTGACTCCCCTGGGGAGACTCAGAGGCACCCCAAATCCATGTCAACACTGGAGAGGAATGCTCAGGTTCCGGCCCCGACTCCACACAAGGCCTTAGGCCCCGGCATCGACGGGAGAGGAATCTCGAGATGGCCCCTAGCAACTCGCATGGGGACTGGCCCTTCCTGAGGCCAACAGAGCGGGTCCCTGAGGTCCCCGTCGTAACTCGAGAAGACCTGCCGCAACTCGAGAATATCCAGGAGGTTCTCCCCTGCAGGCGAGATGAGGCCCATTTCCGCAGAGGCTTCTCGGGGCTAATCACACCTCACCTCTGGAACTTCGAGAGGGTCCTTCACACCCTTGGTGCAACTCAAGAAGTTCCCCGACATACCCGTCTCCACTCGAGAGGAAACACGAGGGTCCCGCCCACATCCAGAGGAGCCCCGTTTCCGCCTCGTAGCTCGAGGTGAGGGATCCTTTCCCTGCTTCGTCGGGAAAGAATTCCCGGCGTTCCCGTCGCATCTCAAGAGGAGGTCCTCTCAACAGGAACGGCAAGAGGAACTGCAGGGTCGTGCCACCATTCCAAAAGTCCCCCAGTTGTATCTGTCCATTCCAGAGGAACCTCTTTTCCCTTCACCGGCTCGTCTTTCACGCCGAGGATCGACTCACACCAAGGTGGCACTTGGCACAGCCCTGTGGGAAAGCCTCGTGGGAAAGCCTCGAGGGAAATCCTCGAGGGAAAGCCACAGATCCTTTGATCCACGTGACAGGAAGCGTGACCCTACTGCTGCAGCTCTGGAGGGAATCGCACTTGCATGCCCCCACTCAAGACGATGCCTGACTCCCCTGAGGAGACTGAGAGGCACCCCAAGATCCATGTCAACACTGGAGAGGAATCCTCAGGTTCCGGCCCCGACTCCACACAAGGTCTTAGGCCCCGGCATCGATGGGAGAGGAATCCCAAGAAGGCCCCTAGCAACTCGCATGGGGACTGGCCCTTCCTGAGGCCACCAGAGCGGGTCCCTGAGGTCCCCGTCGTAACTCGAGAAGACCTGCCGCAACTCGAGAATATCCAGGAGGTTCTCCCCTGCAGGCGAGATGAGGCCCATTTCCGCAGAGGCTTCTCGGGGCTAATCACACCTCACCTCTGGAACGTCGAAAGGTTCCTTCACACCCTTGGTGCAACTCAAGAAGTTCCCCGACATACCCTTCTCCACTCGAGAGGAAACACGAGGGTCCCGCCCACATCCAGAGGAGCCCCGTTTCCGCCTCGTAGCTCGAGGTGAGGGATCCTTTCCGTGCTTCGTCGGGAAAGAATTCCCGGCGTTCCCGTCGCATCTCAAGAGGAGGCCCTCTCAACCGGAACGGCGAGAGGAACTCCAGGGTCGTGCCACCATTCCAAGAGTCCCCCAGATGTCTCAGTCCATTCCAGAGGAACCTCTTTTCCCTTCACCTGCTCGTCTTTCACGCCGAGGATCGACTCACACCAGGTGGCACTTGGCACAGCCCTTTGGGAAAGCCTCGTGGGAAAGCCTCGAGGGAAAGCCTCGAGGGAAAGCCCCAGATCCTTTGATCCACGTGACAGGAAGCGTGACCCTACTGCTGCAGGTCGCAAGGGAATCACACGTGCATGCCCCCACTCGAGACGAGGCCTGACTCCCCTGGGAAGACTGAGAGGCACCCCAAGATCCATGTCAACACTGGAGAGGTATCCTCAGGTTCCGGCCCCGACTCCACACAAGGTCTTAGGCCCCGGCATCGATGGGAGAGGAATCCCAAGAAGGCCCCTAGCAACTCGCATGGGGACTGGCCCTTCCTGAGGCCACCAGAGCGGGTCCCTGAGGTCCCCGTCGTAACTCGAGAAGACCTGCCGCAACTCGGGAATATCCAGGAGGTTCTCCCCTGCAGGCGACATGAGGCCCATTTCTGCAGAGGCTTCTCGGGGCTAATCACACCTCACCTCTGGAACGTCGAAAGGTTCCTTCACACCCTTGGTGCAACTCAAGAAGTTCCCCGACATACCCTTCTCCACTCGAGAGGAAACACGAGGGTCCCGCCGACATCCAGAGGAGCCCCGTTTCCGCCTCGTAGCTCGAGGTGAGGGATCCTTTCCCTGCTTCGTCGGGCAAGAATTCCCGGCGTTCCCGTCGCATCTCAAGAGGAGGGCCTCTAAACAGGAACGGCGAGAGGAACTCCAGTGTCGTGCCACCATACCAAGAATCCCCCAGATGTCTCAGTCCACTCCAGAGGAAACTCTTTTTCCTTCACCGGCTCGTCTCTCACGCCGAGGATACACTCACACCAAGGTGGAACTTGGCACAGCCCTGTGGGAAAGCCTCGTGGGAAAACCTCGAGGGAAAGCCACAGATCCTTTGATCCACGTGACAGGAAGCGTGACACTACTGCTGCAGCTCGGGAGGAAAGCGCACGTGCATGCCCCCACTCGAGACGAGGCCTGACTCCCCTGGGGAGACTCAGAAGCACCCCAAGATCCATGGCAACACTGGAGAGGAATCCTCAGGTTCCGGCCCCGACTCCACACAAGGACTGAGGCCCCGGCATGGACGGGAGAGGAATCCCGAGAGGTCCCCTAGCAACTCGCATGGGGACTGGCCTTTCCTGAGGCCACCAGAGCGGGTCCTTGAGGTCCCCGTCGTAACTCGAGAAGACCTGCCGCAACTCGAGAAAATCCAGGTGGTTCTCCCCTCCAGGCGAGATGAGGCCCATTTCCGCTGAGGCATCTCGAGGCTGATCACACCTCACCTCTGGAACTTCGAAAGGGTCCTTCACACCCTTGGTGCAAATCCAGAAGTTCCCCGACCTAGCCGTCTCCACTCGAGAGGAATCACGAGGGTCCCGCCCACATCCAGAGGAGCCCCGTTTCCGCCTCGTCGCTCGAGATGAGGGATCCTTTCCCTGCTTCGTCGGGAAAGAGTTCCCGGCGTTCCCGTCGCATCTCAAGAGGAGGCCCTCTCAACAGGAACGGCGAGAGGAACTCCAGGGTCGTGCCACCATTCCAAGAGTCCCCCAGATGTCTCAGTCCATTCCAGAGGAACCTCTTTTCCCTTCACCGGCTCGTCTTTCACGCCGAGGATCGACTCACACCAAGGTGGCACGTGGCACAGCCCTGTGGGAAAGCCTCGTGGGAAAGCCTCGAGGGACAGCCTCGAGGGAAAGCCACAGATCCCTTGATCCACGTGACAGGAAGCGTGACACTACTGCTGCAGCTCGGGAGGAAAGCGCACGTGCATGCCCCCACTCGAGACGAGGCCTGACTCCCCTGGGGAGACTCAGAAGCACCCCAAGATCCATGGCAACACTGGAGAGGAATCCTCAGGTTCCGGCCCCGACTCCACACAAGGACTGAGGCCCCGGCATGGACGGGAGAGGAATCCCGAGAGGTCCCCTAGCAACTCGCATGGGGACTGGCCTTTCCTGAGGCCACCAGAGCGGGTCCCTGAGGTCCCCGTCGTAACTCGAGAAGACCTGCCGCAACTCGAGAATATCCAGGAGGTTCTCCCCTACAGGCGAGATGAGGCCCATTTCCGCAGAGGCTTCTCGTGGCTTATCACACCTCACCTCTGGAACGTCGAAAGGGTCCGTCGCATCCTTGGTGCAACTCAAGAAGTTCCCCGACATACCCTTCTCCACTCGAGAGTAAACACGAGGGTCCCGCCCACATCCAGAGGAGCCCCGTTTCCGCCTCATAGCTCGAGGTGAGGGATCCTTTCCCTGCTTCGTCGGGAAAGAATTCCCGGCGTTCCCGTCGCATCTCAAGAGGAGGCCCTCTCAACAGGAACGGCGAGAGCAACTCCAGGGTCGTGCCACCATTCCCAGACTCCCCCAGATGTCTCAGTCCATTCCAGAGGAACCTCTTTTCCCTTCACTGGCTCGTCTTTCACGCCGAGGATCGACTCACACCAAGGTGGCACTTGGCACAGCCCTGTGGGAAAGCCTCGTGGGAAAGCCTTGAAGGAAAGACTCGAGGTAAAGCCACAGATCCCTTGATCCACGTGACAGGAAGCGTGACACTACTGCTGCAGCTCGGGAGGGAAGGGCACGTGCATGCCCCCACTCGAGACGAGGCCTGACTCCCCTGGGGAGACTCAGAGGCACCCCAAGATCCATGTCAACACTGGAGAGGAATGCTCAGGTTTCGGCCCCGACTCCACACAAGGTCTTAGGCCCCGGCATCGACGGGAGAGGAATCCCGAGATGGCCCCTAGCAACTCGCATGGGGAATGGCCCTTCCTGAGGCCACCAGAGCGGGTCCCTGAGGTCCCCGTCGTAACTTGAGAAGACCTGCCACAACTCGCGAACATCCAGGAGGTTCTCCCCTCCAGGCGAGATGAGGCCCATTTCCGCTGAGGCGTCTCAAGGCTTATCACACCTCACCTCTGGAACTTCGAAAGGGTCCTTCACACCCTTGATGCAAATCAAGAAGTTCCCCGACTTACCCGTCTCCACTCGAGAGGAAACACGAGGGTCCCGCCCACATCCAGAGGAGCCCCGTTTCCGCCTCGTAGCTCGAGATGAGGGATCCTTTCCCTGCTTCGTGGGGAAAGAGTTCCCGGCGTTCCCGTCGCATCTCAAGAGGAGGCCCTCTCAACAGGAAGGGCGAGAGGAACTCCAGGGTCGTGTCAGCATTCCAAGAGTCCCCCAGATGTCTCAGTCCATTCCAGAGGAACCTCTTTTCCCTTCACCGGCTCGTTTTTCACGCGGAGAATCGACTCACACCAAGGTGGCACGTGGCACAGCCCTGTGGGAAAGCCTCGTGGGATAGCCTAGAGGGAAAGCCTCGAGGGAAAACCACAGATCCCTTGATCCAGGTGACAGGAAGCATGACACTACTGCTGCAGCTCGGGAGGAAAGCGCACGTGCATGCCCCCACTCGAGACGAGGCCTGACTCCCCTGGGGAAACTCAGAAGCGCCCCAAGATCCATGTCAACACTGGAGAGGAATCCTCAGGTTCCGGCCCCGACTCCACACAAGGCCTTAGTCCCCGGCATCGACGGGAGAGCAATCTCGAGATGGCCCCTAGCAACTCGCATGGGGACTGGCCCTTCCTGAGGCCACCAGAGCGGGTTCCTGAGGTCCCCGTCCTAACTCGACAAGACCTGCCGCAACTCGAGAATATCCAGGAGGTTCTCCCCTGCAGGCGAGATGAGGCCCATTTCCGCAGAGGCTTCTCGGGGCTAATCACACCTCACCTCTGGAACGTCGAAAGGGTCCTTCACTCCCTTGGTGCAACTCAAGAAGTTCCCCGACATACCCGTCTCCACTCGAGAGGAAACACGAGGGTCCCGCCCACACCCAGAGGAGCCCCGTTTCCGCCTCGTAGCTCGAGGTGAGGGATCCTTTCCCTGCGTCGTCGGGAAAGAATTCCCGGCGTTCCCGTCGCATCTCAAGAGGAGGCCATCTCAACAGAAACGGCTAGAGGAACTCCAGGGTCGTGCCACCATTCCAAGAGTCCCCCAGATGTCTCAGTCCATTCCAGAGGAACCTCTTTTCCCTTCACCGGCTCGTCTTTCACGCCGAGGATCGACTCACACCAAGGTGGCACTTGGCACAGCCCTGTGGGAAAGCCTCGTGGGAAAGCCACAGATCCCTTTATCCACGTGACAGGAAGCGTGACCCTACTGCTGCAGCTCGGGAGGCAAGCGCACGTGCATGCCCCCACTCGAGACGAGGCCTGACTCCCCTGGGGAGACTGAGCGGCACCCCAAGATCCATGTCAACACTGGAGAGGAATCCTCAGGTTCCGGCCCCGACTCCACATAAGGTCTTAGGCCCCGGCATCGACGGGAGAGGAATCCCGAGATGGCCCCTTGCAACTCGCATGGGGACTGGCCCTTCCTGAGGCCACCAGAGCGGGTCCCTGAGGTCCCCGTCGTAACTCGAAAAGACCTGCCGCAACTCGAGAATATCCAGAAGGTTCTCCCCTGCAGGCGAGATGAGGCCCTTTTCCGCAGAGGCTTCTCGGGGCTAATCACACCTCACCTCTGGAACGTCGAAAGGGTCCTTCACTCCCTTGGTGCAACTCAAGAAGTTCCCCGACATACCCGTCTCCACTCGAGAGGAAACACGAGGGTCCCGCCCACATCCAGAGGAGCCCCGTTTCCGCCTCGTAGCTCGAGGTGAGGGATCCTTTCCCTGCTTCGTCGGGGAAGAATTCCGGGCGTTCCCGTCGCATCTCAAGAGGAGGTCCTCTCAACAGGAACGGCGAGAGGAACTCCATGGTCGTGCCACCATTCCAAAAGTCCCCCAGATGTCTCAGTGCATTCCAGAGGAACCTCTTTTCCCTTCACCGGCTCGTCTTTCACGCCGAGGATCGACTCACACCAAGGTGGCACTTGGCACAGCCCTGTGGGTAAGCCTCGTGGGAAAGCCTCGATGGAAATCCTCGAGGGAAAGCCACAGATCCTTTGATCCACGTGACAGGAAGCGTGACCCTACTGCTGCAGCTCGGGAGGCAAGCGCACGTGCATGCCCCCACTCGAGACGAGGCCTGACTCCCCTGGGGAGACTGAGAGGCACGCCAAGATCCATGTCAACACTGGAGAGGAATCCTCAGTTTCCGGCCCCGACTCCACACAAGGTCTTAGGCCCCGGCATCGATGGGCGAGGAATCCCAAGAAGGCCCCTAGCAACTCGCATGGGGACTGGCCCTTCCTGAGGCCACCAGAGCGGGTCCCTGAGATCCCCGTCGTAACTCGAGAAGACCTGCCGCACCTGGAGAATATCCAGGAGGTTCTCCCCTGCAGGCGAGATGAGGCCCATTTCCGCAGAGGCTTCTCGGGGCTAATCACACCTCACCTCTGGAACGTCGAATGGGTCCTTCACTCCCTTGCTTCAAGTCAAGAATTTCCCCGACATACCCTTCTCCACTTGAGAGGAAACACGAGGGTTCCGCCCACATCCAGAGGAGCCCCGTTTCCGCCTCATAGCTCGAGGTGAAGGATCCTTTCCCTGCTTCGTCGGGAAAGAATTCCCGGCGTTCCCGTCGCATCTCAAGAAGAGGCCCTCTCAACAGGAACGGCGAGAGGAACTCCAGGGTCGTGCCACCATTCCAAGACTCCCCCAGATGTCAGTCCATTCCAGAGGAACCTCTTTTCCCTTCACCGGCTCGTCTTTCACGCCGAGGATCGACTCACACCAAGGTGGCACTTGGCACAGCCCTGTGGGAAAGCCTCGTGGGAAAGCCTCGAGGGAAAGCCTTGAGGGAAAGCCACAGATCCCTCGATCCACGTGACAGGAAGCGTGTCCCTACTGCTGCAGCTCGGGAGGGAAGCGCACGTGGATGCCCCAACTCGAACGAGGCATGACTCCCCTGGGGAGACTCAGAGGCACCCCAAGATCCATGTCAACACTGGAGAGGAATCCTCAGGTACCGGACCCGACTCCACACAAGGTCTTACTTCCCGGCATCGACGGGAGAGGAATCCCGAGATGGCCCCTAGCAACTTGCATGGGGACTGGCCCTTCCTGAGGCCACTAGAGCGGGTCCCTGAGGTCCCCGTCGTAACTCGAGAAGACCTGCCGCAACTCGAGAATATCCAGGAGGTTCTCCCCTGCAGGCGAGATGAGGCCCATTTCCGCAGAGGCTTCTCGTGGCTTATCACACCTCACCTCTGGAACGTCGAAAGGGTCCTTCACTCCCTTGGTGCAACTCAAGAAGTTCCCCGACATACCCGTCTCCACTCGAGAGGAAACACGAGGGTCCCGCCCACATCCAGAGGAGCCCCGTTTCCGCCTCGTAGCTCGAGGTGAGGGATCCTTTCCCTGCTTCGTCGGGAAAGAATTCCGGGCCTTCCCGTCGCATCTCAAGAGGAGGTCCTCTCAACAGGAACGGCGAGAGGAACTCCAGGGTCGTGCCACCATTCCAAAAGTCCCCCAGATGTCTCTGTCCATTCCAGAGGAACCTCTTTTCCCTTCACCGGCTCGTCTTTCACGCCGAGGATCGACTCACACCAAGGTGGCACTTGGCACAGCCCTGTGGGAAAGCCTCGTGGGAAAGCCTCGAGGGAAATCCTCGAGGGAAAGACACAGATCCTTTGATCCACGTGACAGGAAGCGTGACCCCACTGCTGCAGCTCAGGAGGGAATCGCATGTGCATGCCCCAATAGAGACGAGGCCTGAATCCCCTGGGGAGAATGAGAGGCACCCCAAGATCCATGTCAACACTGGAGAGGAATCCTCAGGTTCCGGCCCCGACTCCACACAAGGTCTTAGGCCCCGGCATTGATGGGAGAGGAATCCCGAGATGGCCCCCAACAACTCGCATGTGGACTGGCCCTTCCTGAGGCCACCAGAGCGGGTCCCTGAGGTCCCCGTCGTAACTCGAGAAGACCTGCCGCAGCTCGAGAATATCCAGGAGGTTCTCCCCTGCAGGCGAGATGAGGCCCATTTCCCCAGAGGCTTCACGGGGCTAATCACACCTCACCTCTGGAACGTCGGAAGGTTCCTTCCCACCCTTGGTACAACTCAAGAAGTTCCCCGACATACCCGTCTCCACTCGAGAGGAAACACGAGGGTCCCGCCCACATCCAGAGGAGCCCCGTTTCCGCCTCGTAGCTCGAGGTGAGGGATCCTTTCCCTGCTTCATCAGCAAAGAATTCCCGGCGTTCCCGTCGCATCTCAAGAGGAGGCCCTCTCAACAGGAACGGTGAGAGGAACTCCAGGGTGGTGCCACCATTCCAAGAGTCCCCCAGATGTCTCAATCCATTCCAGAGGAACCTCTTTTTCCTTCACCGGCCCGTCTTTCACGCCAGGATCGACTCACACCAAGGTGGCACTTGGCACAGCCCTGTGGAAAGCCTCGTGGGAAAGCCTCGAGGGAAAGCCTCGAGGGAAAGCCACAGATCCCTTTATCCACGTGACAGGAAGTGTGACCCTACTGCTGCAGCTCGGGAGGCAAGCGCACGTGCATGCCCCCACTCGAGACGAGTCCTGACTCCCCTGGGGAGACTCAGAGGCACCCCAAAATCCATGTCAACACTGGAGAGGAATCCTCAGGTTCTGGCCCCGACTCCACATAAGGTCTTAGGCCCCGGCATCGAAGGGAGAGGAATCTCGAGATGGCCCCTAGCAACTCGCATGGGGACTGGCCCTTCCTGAGGCCACCAGAGCGGGTCCCTGAGGTCCCCGTCGTAACTCGAGAAGACCTGCCGCAACTCGGGAATATCCAGGAGGTTCTCCCCTGCAGGCGACATGAGGCCCATTTCTGCAGAGGCTTCTCGGGGCTAATCACACCTCACCTCTGGAACGTCGAAAGGTTCCTTCACACCCTTGGTGCAACTCAAGAAGTTCCCCGACATACCCTTCTCCACTCGAGAGGAAACACGAGGGTCCCGCCGACATCCAGAGGAGCCCCGTTTCCGCCTCGTAGCTCGAGGTGAGGGATCCTTTCCCTGCTTCGTCGGGCAAGAATTCCCGGCGTTCCCGTCGCATCTCAAGAGGAGGGCCTCTAAACAGGAACGGCGAGAGGAACTCCAGTGTCGTGCCACCATACCAAGAATCCCCCAGATGTCTCAGTCCACTCCAGAGGAAACTCTTTTTCCTTCACCGGCTCGTCTCTCACGCCGAGGATACACTCACACCAAGGTGGAACTTGGCACAGCCCTGTGGGAAAGCCTCGTGGGAAAACCTCGAGGGAAAGCCACAGATCCTTTGATCCACGTGACAGGAAGCGTGACACTACTGCTGCAGCTCGGGAGGAAAGCGCACGTGCATGCCCCCACTCGAGACGAGGCCTGACTCCCCTGGGGAGACTCAGAAGCACCCCAAGATCCATGGCAACACTGGAGAGGAATCCTCAGGTTCCGGCCCCGACTCCACACAAGGACTGAGGCCCCGGCATGGACGGGAGAGGAATCCCGAGAGGTCCCCTAGCAACTCGCATGGGGACTGGCCTTTCCTGAGGCCACCAGAGCGGGTCCTTGAGGTCCCCGTCGTAACTCGAGAAGACCTGCCGCAACTCGAGAAAATCCAGGTGGTTCTCCCCTCCAGGCGAGATGAGGCCCATTTCCGCTGAGGCATCTCCAGGCTGATCACACCTCACCTCTGGAACTTCGAAAGGGTCCTTCACACCCTTGGTGCAAATCCAGAAGTTCCCCGACCTAGCCGTCTCCACTCGAGAGGAATCACGAGGGTCCCGCCCACATCCAGAGGAGCCCCGTTTCCGCCTCGTCGCTCGAGATGAGGGATCCTTTCCCTGCTTCGTCGGGAAAGAGTTCCCGGCGTTCCCGTCGCATCTCAAGAGGAGGCCCTCTCAACAGGAACGGCGAGAGGAACTCCAGGGTCGTGCCACCATTCCAAGAGTCCCCCAGATGTCTCAGTCCATTCCAGAGGAACCTCTTTTCCCTTCACCGGCTCGTCTTTCACGCCGAGGATCGACTCACACCAAGGTGGCACGTGGCACAGCCCTGTGGGAAAGCCTCGTGGGAAAGCCTCGAGGGACAGCCTCGAGGGAAAGCCACAGATCCCTTGATCCACGTGACAGGAAGCGTGACACTACTGCTGCAGCTCGGGAGGAAAGCGCACGTGCATGCCCCCACTCGAGACGAGGCCTGACTCCCCTGGGGAGACTCAGAAGCACCCCAAGATCCATGGCAACACTGGAGAGGAATCCTCAGGTTCCGGCCCCGACTCCACACAAGGACTGAGGCCCCGGCATGGACGGGAGAGGAATCCCGAGAGGTCCCCTAGCAACTCGCATGGGGACTGGCCTTTCCTGAGGCCACCAGAGCGGGTCCCTGAGGTCCCCGTCGTAACTCGAGAAGACCTGCCGCAACTCGAGAATATCCAGGAGGTTCTCCCCTGCAGGCGAGATGAGGCCCATTTCCGCAGAGGCTTCTCGTGGCTTATCACACCTCACCTCTGGAACGTCGAAAGGGTCCGTCGCACCCTTGGTGCAACTCAAGAAGTTCCCCGACATACCCTTCTCCACTCGAGAGTAAACACGAGGGTCCCGCCCACATCCAGAGGAGCCCCGTTTCCGCCTCATAGCTCGAGGTGAGGGATCCTTTCCCTGCTTCGTCGGGAAAGAATTCCCGGCGTTCCCGTCGCATCTCAAGAGGAGGCCCTCTCAACAGGAACGGCGAGAGCAACTCCAGGGTCGTGCCACCATTCCAAAAGTCCCCCAGATGTCTCAGTGCATTCCAGAGGAACCTCTTTTCCCTTCACCGGCTCGTCTTTCACGCCGAGGATCGACTCACACCAAGGTGGCACTTGGCACAGCCCTGTGGGAAAGCCTCGTGGGAAAGCCTCGATGGAAATCCTCGAGGGAAAGCCACAGATCCTTTGATCCACGTGACAGGAAGCGTGACCCTACTGCTGCAGCTCGGGAGGCAAGCGCACGTGCATGCCCCCACTCGAGACGAGGCCTGACTCCCCTGGGGAGACTGAGAGGCACGCCAAGATCCATGTCAACACTGGAGAGGAATCCTCAGTTTCCGGCCCCGACTCCACACAAGGTCTTAGGCCCCGGCATCGATGGGCGAGGAATCCCAAGAAGGCCCCTAGCAACTCGCATGGGGACTGGCCCTTCCTGAGGCCACCAGAGCGGGTCCCTGAGATCCCCGTCGTAACTCGAGAAGACCTGCCGCAACTGGAGAATATCCAGGAGGTTCTCCCCTGCAGGCGAGATGAGGCCCATTTCCGCAGAGGCTTCTCGGGGCTAATCACACCTCACCTCTGGAACGTCGAATGGGTCCTTCACTCCCTTGCTTCAAGTCAAGAATTTCCCCGACATACCCTTCTCCACTTGAGAGGAAACACGAGGGTTCCGCCCACATCCAGAGGAGCCCCGTTTCCGCCTCATAGCTCGAGGTGAAGGATCCTTTCCCTGCTTCGTCGGGAAAGAATTCCCGGCGTTCCCGTCGCATCTCAAGAAGAGGCCCTCTCAACAGGAACGGCGAGAGGAACTCCAGGGTCGTGCCACCATTCCAAGACTCCCCCAGATGTCAGTCCATTCCAGAGGAACCTCTTTTCCCTTCACCGGCTCGTCTTTCACGCCGAGGATCGACTCACACCAAGGTGGCACTTGGCACAGCCCTGTGGGAAAGCCTCGTGGGAAAGCCTCGAGGGAAAGCCTTGAGGGAAAGCCACAGATCCCTCGATCCACGTGACAGGAAGCGTGTCCCTACTGCTGCAGCTCGGGAGGGAAGCGCACGTGGATGCCCCAACTCGAACGAGGCATGACTCCCCTGGGGAGACTCAGAGGCACCCCAAGATCCATGTCAACACTGGAGAGGAATCCTCAGGTACCGGACCCGACTCCACACAAGGTCTTACTTCCCGGCATCGACGGGAGAGGAATCCCGAGATGGCCCCTAGCAACTTGCATGGGGACTGGCCCTTCCTGAGGCCACCAGAGCGGGTCCCTGAGGTCCCCGTCGTAACTCGAGAAGACCTGCCGCAACTCGAGAATATCCAGGAGGTTCTCCCCTGCAGGCGAGATGAGGCCCATTTCCGCAGAGGCTTCTCGTGGCTTATCACACCTCACCTCTGGAACGTCGAAAGGGTCCTTCACTCCCTTGGTGCAACTCAAGAAGTTCCCCGACATACCCGTCTCCACTCGAGAGGAAACACGAGGGTCCCGCCCACATCCAGAGGAGCCCCGTTTCCGCCTCGTAGCTCGAGGTGAGGGATCCTTTCCCTGCTTCGTCGGGAAAGAATTCCGGGCCTTCCCGTCGCATCTCAAGAGGAGGTCCTCTCAACAGGAACGGCGAGAGGAACTCCAGGGTCGTGCCACCATTCCAAAAGTCCCCCAGATGTCTCTGTCCATTCCAGAGGAACCTCTTTTCCCTTCACCGGCTCGTCTTTCACGCCGAGGATCGACTCACACCAAGGTGGCACTTGGCACAGCCCTGTGGGAAAGCCTCGTGGGAAAGCCTCGAGGGAAATCCTCGAGGGAAAGACACAGATCCTTTGATCCACGTGACAGGAAGCGTGACCCCACTGCTGCAGCTCAGGAGGGAATCGCATGTGCATGCCCCCACTAGAGACGAGGCCTGAATCCCCTGGGGAGAATGAGAGGCACCCCAAGATCCATGTCAACACTGGAGAGGAATCCTCAGGTTCCGGCCCCGACTCCACACAAGGTCTTAGGCCCCGGCATTGATGGGAGAGGAATCCCGAGATGGCCCCCAACAACTCGCATGTGGACTGGCCCTTCCTGAGGCCACCAGAGCGGGTCCCTGAGGTCCCCGTCGTAACTCGAGAAGACCTGCCGCAGCTCGAGAATATCCAGGAGGTTCTCCCCTGCAGGCGAGATGAGGCCCATTTCCCCAGAGGCTTCACGGGGCTAATCACACCTCACCTCTGGAACGTCGGAAGGTTCCTTCCCACCCTTGGTACAACTCAAGAAGTTCCCCGACATACCCGTCTCCACTCGAGAGTAAACACGAGGGTCCCGCCCACATCCAGAGGAGCCCCGTTTCCGCCTCGTAGCTCGAGGTGAGGGATCCTTTCCCTGCTTCATCAGCAAAGAATTCCCGGCGTTCCCGTCGCATCTCAAGAGGAGGCCCTCTCAACAGGAACGGTGAGAGGAACTCCAGGGTGGTGCCACCATTCCAAGAGTCCCCCAGATGTCTCAATCCATTCCAGAGGAACCTCTTTTTCCTTCACCGGCTCGTCTTTCGCGCCAGGATCGACTCACACCAAGGTGGCACTTGGCACAGCCCTGTGGAAAGCCTCGTGGGAAAGCCTCGAGGGAAAGCCTCGAGGGAAAGCCACAGATCCCTTTATCCACGTGACAGGAAGTGTGACCCTACTGCTGCAGCTCGGGAGGCAAGCGCACGTGCATGCCCCCACTCGAGACGAGTCCTGACTCCCCTGGGGAGACTCAGAGGCACCCCAAAATCCATGTCAACACTGGAGAGGAATCCTCAGGTTCTGGCCCCGACTCCACATAAGGTCTTAGGCCCCGGCATCGAAGGGAGAGGAATCTCGAGATGGCCCCTAGCAACTCGCATGGGGACTGGCCCTTCCTGAGGCCACCAGAGCGGGTCCCTGAGGTCCCCGTCGTAACTCGAGAAGACCTGCCGCAACTCGGGAATATCCAGGAGGTTCTCCCCTGCAGGCGACATGAGGCCCATTTCTGCAGAGGCTTCTCGGGGCTAATCACACCTCACCTCTGGAACGTCGAAAGGTTCCTTCACACCCTTGGTGCAACTCAAGAAGTTCCCCGACATACCCTTCTCCACTCGAGAGGAAACACGAGGGTCCCGCCGACATCCAGAGGAGCCCCGTTTCCGCCTCGTAGCTCGAGGTGAGGGATCCTTTCCCTGCTTCGTCGGGCAAGAATTCCCGGCGTTCCCGTCGCATCTCAAGAGGAGGGCCTCTAAACAGGAACGGCGAGAGGAACTCCAGTGTCGTGCCACCATACCAAGAATCCCCCAGATGTCTCAGTCCACTCCAGAGGAAACTCTTTTTCCTTCACCGGCTCGTCTCTCACGCCGAGGATACACTCACACCAAGGTGGAACTTGGCACAGCCCTGTGGGAAAGCCTCGTGGGAAAACCTCGAGGGAAAGCCACAGATCCTTTGATCCACGTGACAGGAAGCGTGACACTACTGCTGCAGCTCGGGAGGAAAGCGCACGTGCATGCCCCCACTCGAGACGAGGCCTGACTCCCCTGGGGAGACTCAGAAGCACCCCAAGATCCATGGCAACACTGGAGAGGAATCCTCAGGTTCCGGCCCCGACTCCACACAAGGACTGAGGCCCCGGCATGGACGGGAGAGGAATCCCGAGAGGTCCCCTAGCAACTCGCATGGGGACTGGCCTTTCCTGAGGCCACCAGAGCGGGTCCTTGAGGTCCCCGTCGTAACTCGAGAAGACCTGCCGCAACTCGAGAAAATCCAGGTGGTTCTCCCCTCCAGGCGAGATGAGGCCCATTTCCGCTGAGGCATCTCGAGGCTGATCACACCTCACCTCTGGAACTTCGAAAGGGTCCTTCACACCCTTGGTGCAAATCCAGAAGTTCCCCGACCTAGCCGTCTCCACTCGAGA
This sequence comes from Budorcas taxicolor, assembly GCF_023091745.1. Lineage (NCBI taxonomy): Eukaryota > Metazoa > Chordata > Mammalia > Artiodactyla > Bovidae > Budorcas > Budorcas taxicolor. The sequence continues at coordinate 6,297 of NW_026292070.1, read as the reverse complement.
GGAATCACGAGGGTCCCGCCCACATCCAGAGGAGCCCCGTTTCCGCCTCGTCGCTCGAGATGAGGGATCCTTTCCCTGCTTCGTCGGGAAAGAGTTCCCGGCGTTCCCGTCGCATCTCAAGAGGAGGCCCTCTCAACAGGAACGGCGAGAGGAACTCCAGGGTCGTGCCACCATTCCAAGAGTCCCCCAGATGTCTCAGTCCATTCCAGAGGAACCTCTTTTCCCTTCACCGGCTCGTCTTTCACGCCGAGGATCGACTCACACCAAGGTGGCACGTGGCACAGCCCTGTGGGAAAGCCTCGTGGGAAAGCCTCGAGGGACAGCCTCGAGGGAAAGCCACAGATCCCTTGATCCACGTGACAGGAAGCGTGACACTACTGCTGCAGCTCGGGAGGAAAGCGCACGTGCATGCCCCCACTCGAGACGAGGCCTGACTCCCCTGGGGAGACTCAGAAGCACCCCAAGATCCATGGCAACACTGGAGAGGAATCCTCAGGTTCCGGCCCCGACTCCACACAAGGACTGAGGCCCCGGCATGGACGGGAGAGGAATCCCGAGAGGTCCCCTAGCAACTCGCATGGGGACTGGCCTTTCCTGAGGCCACCAGAGCGGGTCCCTGAGGTCCCCGTCGTAACTCGAGAAGACCTGCCGCAACTCGAGAATATCCAGGAGGTTCTCCCCTGCAGGCGAGATGAGGCCCATTTCCGCAGAGGCTTCTCGTGGCTTATCACACCTCACCTCTGGAACGTCGAAAGGGTCCGTCGCACCCTTGGTGCAACTCAAGAAGTTCCCCGACATACCCTTCTCCACTCGAGAGTAAACACGAGGGTCCCGCCCACATCCAGAGGAGCCCCGTTTCCGCCTCATAGCTCGAGGTGAGGGATCCTTTCCCTGCTTCGTCGGGAAAGAATTCCCGGCGTTCCCGTCGCATCTCAAGAGGAGGCCCTCTCAACAGGAACGGCGAGAGCAACTCCAGGGTCGTGCCACCATTCCCAGACTCCCCCAGATGTCTCAGTCCATTCCAGAGGAACCTCTTTTCCCTTCACCGGCTCGTTTTTCACGCGGAGAATCGACTCACACCAAGGTGGCACGTGGCACAGCCCTGTGGGAAAGCCTCGTGGGATAGCCTAGAGGGAAAGCCTCGAGGGAAAACCACAGATCCCTTGATCCAGGTGACAGGAAGCATGACACTACTGCTGCAGCTCGGGAGGAAAGCGCACGTGCATGCCCCCACTCGAGACGAGGCCTGACTCCCCTGGGGAGACTCAGAAGCGCCCCAAGATCCATGTCAACACTGGAGAGGAATCCTCAGGTTCCGGCCCCGACTCCACACAAGGCCTTAGTCCCCGGCATCGACGGGAGAGCAATCTCGAGATGGCCCCTAGCAACTCGCATGGGGACTGGCCCTTCCTGAGGCCACCAGAGCGGGTTCCTGAGGTCCCCGTCCTAACTCGACAAGACCTGCCGCAACTCGAGAATATCCAGGAGGTTCTCCCCTGCAGGCGAGATGAGGCCCATTTCCGCAGAGGCTTCTCGGGGCTAATCACACCTCACCTCTGGAACGTCGAAAGGGTCCTTCACTCCCTTGGTGCAACTCAAGAAGTTCCCCGACATACCCGTCTCCACTCGAGAGGAAACACGAGGGTCCCGCCCACACCCAGAGGAGCCCCGTTTCCGCCTCGTAGCTCGAGGTGAGGGATCCTTTCCCTGCTTCGTCGGGAAAGAATTCCCGGCGTTCCCGTCGCATCTCAAGAGGAGGCCATCTCAACAGAAACGGCTAGAGGAACTCCAGGGTCGTGCCACCATTCCAAGAGTCCCCCAGATGTCTCAGTCCATTCCAGAGGAACCTCTTTTCCCTTCACCGGCTCGTCTTTCACGCCGAGGATCGACTCACACCAAGGTGGCACTTGGCACAGCCCTGTGGGAAAGCCTCGTGGGAAAGCCACAGATCCCTTTATCCACGTGACAGGAAGCGTGACCCTACTGCTGCAGCTCGGGAGGCAAGCGCACGTGCATGCCCCCACTCGAGACGAGGCCTGACTCCCCTGGGGAGACTGAGCGGCACCCCAAGATCCATGTCAACACTGGAGAGGAATCCTCAGGTTCCGGCCCCGACTCCACATAAGGTCTTAGGCCCCGTCATCGACGGGAGAGGAATCCCGAGATGGCCCCTTGCAACTCGCATGGGGACTGGCCCTTCCTGAGGCCACCAGAGCGTGTCCCTGAGGTCCCCGTCGTAACTCGAAAAGACCTGCCGCAACTCGAGAATATCCAGAAGGTTCTCCCCTGCAGGCGAGATGAGGCCCTTTTCCGCAGAGGCTTCTCGGGGCTAATCACACCTCACCTCTGGAACGTCGAAAGGGTCCTTCACTCCCTTGGTGCAACTCAAGAAGTTCCCCGACATACCCGTCTCCACTCGAGAGGAAACACGAGGGTCCCGCCCACATCCAGAGGAGCCCCGTTTCCGCCTCGTAGCTCGAGGTGAGGGATCCTTTCCCTGCTTCGTCGGGGAAGAATTCCGGGCGTTCCCGTCGCATCTCAAGAGGAGGTCCTCTCAACAGGAACGGCGAGAGCAACTCCAGGGTCGTGCCAGCATTCCAAGAGTCCCCCAGATGTTTCAATCCATTCCAGAGGAACCTCTTTTTCCTTCACCGGCTCGTCTTTCACGCCGAGGATCGACTCACACCAAGGTGGCACTTGGCACAGCCCTGTGGGAAAGCCTCGTGGGAAAGCCTCGAGGGAAAGCCTCGAGGGAAACCACAGATCCCTTGATCCATGAGACAGGAAGCGTGACCCTACTGCTGCAGCTCGGGAGGGAAGCGCACGTGCAGGCCCCCACTCGAGACGAGTCCTGACTCCCCCGGGGAGACTCAGAGGCACCCCAAGATCCATGTCAACACTGGAGAGGAATCCTCAGGTTCCGGCCCCGACTCCACACAAGGTCTTAGGCCCCGGCATCGATGGGAGAGGAACACCGAGATGGCCCCCAGCAACTCGCATGGGGACTGGCCCTTCCTGAGGCCACCAGAGCGGGTCCCTGAGGTCTCCGTCGTAACTCGAGAAGACCTGCCCCAACTCGAGAATATCCAGGAGGTTCTCCCCTGCAGGCGAGATGAGGCCCATTTCCGCAGAGGCTTCTCGAGGCTAATCACACCTCACCTCTGGAACGTCGAAAGGGTCCTTCACTCCCTTGGTGCAACTCAAGAAGTTCCCCGACATACCCGTCTCCACTCGAGAGGAAACACGAGGGTCCCGCCCACATCCAGAGGAGCCCCGTTTCCGCCTCGTAGCTCGAGGTGAGGGATCCTTTCCCTGCTTCTTCGGGAAAGAATTCCGGGCGTTCCCGTCGCATCTCAAGAGGAGGTCCTCTCAACAGGAACGGCGAGAGGAACTCCAGGGTCGTGCCACCATTCCAAAAGTCCCCCAGATGTCTCTGTCCATTCCAGAGGAACCTCTTTTCCCTTCACCGGCTCGTCTTTCACGCCGAGGATCGACTCACACCAAGGTGGCACTTGGCACAGCCCTGTGGGAAAGCCTCCTGGGAAAGCCTCGAGGGAAAGCCTCGAGGGAAAGCCACAGATCCTTTGATCCACGTGACAGGAAGCGTGACCCTACTGCTGCAGCTCGGGAGGGAAGCGCACGTGCATGCCCCCACTCGAGACGAGGCCTGACTCCCCTGGGGAGACTGAGAGGCACGCCAAGATCCATGTCAACACTGGAGAGGAATCCTCAGGTTCCGGCCCCGACTCCACACAAGGTCTTAGGCCCCGGCATCGATGGGCGAGGAATCCCAAGAAGGCCCCTAGCAACTCGCATGGGGACTGGCCCTTCCAGAGGCCACCAGAGCGGGTCCCTGAGGTCCCCGTCGTAACTCGAGAAGACCTGCCGCAACTCGAGAAAATCCAGGAGGTTCTCCCCTCCAGGCGAGATGAGGCCCATTTCCGCTGAGGCGTCTCGAGGCTGATCACACCTCACCTCTGGAACTTCGAAAGGGTCCTTCACACCCTTGGTGCAAATCAAGAAGTTCCCCGACATACCCGTCTCCACTCGAGAGGAATCACGAGGGTCCCGCCCACATCCAGAGGAGCCCCGTTTCCGCCTCGTCGCTCGAGATGAGGGATCCTTTCCCTGCTTCGTCAGGAAAGATTTCCCGGCCTTCCCGTCGCATCTCAAGAGGAGGCCCTCTCAACAGGAACGGCGAGAGGAACTCCAGGGTCGTGCCACCGTTCCAAGAGTCCCCCAGATGTCTCAGTCCATTCCAGAGGAACCTCTTTTCCCTTCACCGGCTCGTCTTTCACGCCGAGGATCGACTCACACCAAGGTGGCACGTGGCACAGCCCTGTGGGAAAGCCTCGTGGGAAAGCCTCGAGGGACAGCCTCGAGGGAAAGCCACAGATCCCTTGATCCACGTGACAGGAAGCGTGACACTACTGCTGCAGCTCGGGAGGAAAGCGCACGTGCATGCCCCCACTCGAGACGAGGCCTGACTCCCCTGGGGAGACTCAGAAGCACCCCAAGATCCATGGCAACACTGGAGAGGAATCCTCAGGTTCCGGCCCCGACTCCACACAAGGACTGAGGCCCCGGCATGGACGGGAGAGGAATCCCGAGAGGTCCCCTAGCAACTCGCATGGGGACTGGCCTTTCCTGAGGCCACCAGAGCGGGTCCCTGAGGTCCCCGTCGTAAATCGAGAAGACCTGCCGCAACTCGAGAAAATCCAGGAGGTTCTCCCCTCCAGGCGAGATGAGGCCCATTTCCGCTGAGGCGTCTCGAGGCTGATCACACCTCACCTCTGGAACTTCGATAGGGTCCTTCACACCCTTGGTGCAAATCAAGAAGTTCCCCGACATACCCGTCTCCACTCGAGAGGAATCACGAGGGTCCCGCCCACATCCAGAGGAGCCCCGTTTCCACCTCGTAGCTCGAGATGAGGGATCCTTTCCCTGCTTCGGCGGGAAAGAGTTCCCGGCGTTCCCGTCGCATCTCAAGAGGAGGCCCTCTCAACAGGAACGGCGAGAGGAACTCCAGGGTCGTGCCACCATTCCAAGAGTCCCCCAGATGTCTCAGTCCATTCCAGAGGAACCTCTTTTCCCTTCACCGGCTCGTCTTTCACGCCGAGGATCGACTCACACCAAGGTGGCACGTGGCACAGCCCTGTGGGAAAGCCTCGTGGGAAAGCCTCGAGGGACAGCCTCGAGGGAAAGCCACAGATCCCTTGATCCACGTGACAGGAAGCGTGACACTACTGCTGCAGCTCGGGAGGAAAGCGCACGTGCATGCCCCCACTCGAGACGAGGCCTGACTCCCCTGGGGAGACTCAGAAGCACCCCAAGATCCATGGCAACACTGGAGAGGAATCCTCAGGTTCCGGCCCCGACTCCACACAAGGACTGAGGCCCCGGCATGGACGGGAGAGGAATCCCGAGAGGTCCCCTAGCAACTCGCATGGGGACTGGCCTTTCCTGAGGCCACCAGAGCGGGTCCCTGAGGTCCCCGTCGTAAATCGAGAAGACCTGCCGCAACTCGAGAAAATCCAGGAGGTTCTCCCCTCCAGGCGAGATGAGGCCCATTTCCGCTGAGGCGTCTCGAGGCTGATCACACCTCACCTCTGGAACTTCGAAAGGGTCCTTCACACCCTTGGTGCAAATCAAGAAGTTCCCCGACATACCCGTCTCCACTCGACAGGAATCACGAGGGTCCCGCCCACATCCAGAGGAGCCCCGTTTCGGCCTCGTAGCTCGAGATGAGGGATCCTTTCCCTGCTTCGGCGGGAAAGAGTCCCGGCGTTCCCGTCTCATCTCAAGAGGAGGCCCTCTCAACAGGAACGGCGAGGAGGAACTCCAGGGTCGTGCCACCATTCCAAGAGTCCCCCAGATGTCTCAGTCCATTCCAGAGGAACCTCTTTTCCCTTCACCGGCTCGTCTTTCACGCCGAGGATCGACTCACACCAAGGTGGCACGTGGCACAGCCCTGTGGGAAAGCCTCGTGGGAAAGCCTCGAGGGACAGCCTCGAGGGAAAGCCACAGATCCCTTGATCCACGTGACAGGAAGCGTGACACTACTGCTGCAGCTCGGGAGGAAAGCGCACGTGCATGCCCCCACTCGAGACGAGGCCTGACTCCCCTGGGGAGACTCAGAAGCACCCCAAGATCCATGGCAACACTGGAGAGGAATCCTCAGGTTCCGGCCCCGACTCCACACAAGGACTGAGGCCCCGGAATAGACGGGAGAGGAATCGCGAGAGGTCCCCTAGCAACTCGCATGGGGACTGGCCTTTCCTGAGGCCACCAGAGCGG
>NW_026292069.1:0-25285 GCF_023091745.1 Budorcas taxicolor | reverse complement strand
GCGAGACTTGCCCAGGCTTGCCTCGCTGCTAGGCTTGCTGCCCGGGAAGGAGCAGGCTGTGCGATGCTGGGAGAGGCCCCTGGCGCCTTCCTGGCCTCAGCTCCACTCCTGCCTTGCCTTTGCATCTAGGCCCCGGGCGTCCTTGGGGAAGGCTTAGGAGCCGGTGGCTTGCACACTGCCAAGCCCTCCAGCAGTGAGGCCTCTCGTAGAGGGGAGGGGAGGGCAAGTGCAGGGCTCCACCAGCGGTTGCTTGGCCGCCCAGACTCAGCGCCGCACGGAGAGCACAAGGCTCCCAGGTCCCCTGGCTGTGCTCTGCAGCCCCACACTCCCGGAGGCTGACTCCCGTGGGCGCCCAGAAGGTGCCTGACAGACGTCATGTCCCTAGCGCTCTGCTCCCCGGCAGAGACGTGTGCAGGTGGTGGGGCCTGCCCCTGCGTGTCTGGGCTCCCGCCGGCAGCCCCAGCTCCAGGGAAGCAGCCCCCTGAGCCAAGACCTGTAGGGGGCGCGGGGCGCCCCCGCCTGGAAGCCTAGTGCACAGCATGCGGGAAGCGAGCCTCCTCGGGAGAAGAGGAGGCAGCCCAGCTGCGTGCGTCTGCACTCACTCCTTGGGCGGAGCCCAGTGAGCCTCCAGTACGGCAGAGCTCCAGCTCTGCTCAGAGGCCCGATCTGGCAGAGTGGCTGGCGTGAGGCTGCTCTGCCCTGGGCGAGCCTTGCCCAGACTTGCCTCGCTGCTAGGCTTCCTGCCCGGGAAGGAGCAGGCTGCGCCAGACAGGCAGACGCTCCTGGCGCCTTCCTGGCCTCAGCTCCACTCCTGCCTTGCCTTTGCACCTAGTCCCCAGGCGTCCTTGCGGAGGGCTTAGGGGCCGGTGGGGTGCACGCTGCCAAGCCCTCCAGCGTGAGAGCTCTGTCATAGGGAAGGGAATGGCAAGTGCAGGGGCTCCTCCAGCGGTCGCTTGGCCGCCCAGACTCAGCACAGCACGGAGAGCACCAGGCTTCCCCAGGGCCCCCGGCTGTGGTCTGCAGCCCCACACACCCGGAGGCTGACTCCGTGAGCGCCCAGAAGGTGCCTGACAGACGTCATTTCCCTAGTGCTCTCCCCACCAGCAGAGACGTGGGCAGGTGGTTGGGGCCTGCCCCTGCGTGTCTGGGCTGCCGCCCACAGCCTCCGCTCAGGGGAAGCAGCCCCTGTGCCAAGACCTGCAGGAGGCGCGGGGGCGTCCCTGCCTGGAAGCCAAGTGCACGGTCCGCTTGGAAGCGAGCCTCCTTGGGAAGAGTCGAGGGAGCCAAGCCGCGTGCAGCTGCAAGCCCTGCTTGGGCCGAGCCGAGGTGTGCCTCCAGGACGGCAGAGCTCCAGCTCTGCTCAGAGGCCGGATCCAGTCAAGTGCCTTGCGCGAGGCTGCTCTGCCCTGGGCGAGACTTGCCCAGGCTTGCCTCGCTGCTAGGCTTGCTGCCCGGGAAGGAGCAGGCTGTGCGATGCTGGGAGAGGCCCCCTGGCGCCTTCCTGGCCTCAGCTCCACTCCTGCCTTGCCTTTGCATCTAGGCCCCGGGCGTCCTTGGGGAAGGCTTAGGAGCCGGTGGCTTGCACACTGCCAAGCCCTCCAGCAGTGAGGCCTCTCGTAGAGGGGAGGGGAGGGCAAGTGCAGGGCTCCTCCAGCGGTTGCTTGGCCGCCCAGACTCAGCGCCGCACGGAGAGCACAAGGCTCCCAGGTCCCCTGGCTGTGCTCTGCAGCCCCACACTCCCGGAGGCTGACTCCGTGGGCGCCCAGAAGGTGCCTGACAGACGTCATGTCCCTAGCGCTCTGCTCCCCGGCAGAGACGTGTGCAGGTGGTGGGGCCTGCCCCTGCGTGTCTGGGCTCCCGCCGGCAGCCCCAGCTCCAGGGAAGCAGCCCCTGAGCCAAGACCTGTAGGGGGCGCGGGGCGCCCCGCCTGGAAGCCTAGTGCACAGCATGCGGGAAGCGAGCCTCCTCGGAGAAGAGGAGGCAGCCCAGCTGCGTGCGTCTGCACTCACTCCTTGGGCGGAGCCCAGTGAGCCTCCAGTACGGCAGAGCTCCAGCTCTGCTCAGAGGCCCGATCTGGCAGAGTGGGCTGGCGTAGAGGCTGCTCTGCCCCTGGGCGAGCCTTGCCCAGACTTGCCCTCGCTGCTAGGCTTCCTGCCCGGGAAGGAGCAGGCTGCGCCAGACAGGCAGACGCTCCTGCGCCCTTCCTGGCCTCAGCTCCACTCCTGCCTTGCCTTTGCACCTAGTCCCCAGGCGTCCTTGCGGAGGGCTTAGGGGCCGGTGGGGTGCACGCTGCAAGCCCTCCAGCCGTGAGAGCTCTGTCATAGGGAAGGGAATGGCAAGTGCAGGGCTCCTCCAGCGGTCGCTTGGCCGCCCAGACTCAGCACAGCACGGAGAGCACCAGGCTTCCCCAGGGCCCCCGGCTGTGGTCTGCAGCCCCACACACCCGGAGGCTGACTCCGGTGAGCGCCCAGAAGGTGCCTGACAGACGTCATTTCCCTAGTGCTCTCCCCACCAGCAGAGACGTGGGCAGGTGGTTGGGGCCTGCGCCTGCGTGTCTGGGCTGCCGCCCACAGCCTCCGCTCAGGGGAAGCAGCCCCTGTGCCAAGACCTGCAGGAGGCGCGGGGCGTCCCTGCCTGGAAGCCAAGTGCACGGTCCGCTTGGAAGCGAGCCTCCTTGGGAAGAGTCGAGGGAGCCAAGCCGCGTGCAGCTGCAAGCCCTGCTTGGGCCGAGCCGAGTGTGCCTCCAGGACGGGCAGAGCTCCAGCTCTGCTCAGAGGCCGGATCCAGTCAAGTGCCTTGCGCGAGGCTGCTCTGCCCTGGGCGAGACTTGCCCAGGCTTGCCTCGCTGCTAGGCTTGCTGCCCGGGAAGGAGCAGGCTGTGCGATGCTGGGAGAGGCCCCTGGCGCCTTCCTGGCCTCAGCTCCACTCCTGCCTTGCCTTTGCATCTAGGCCCCGGGCGTCCTTGGGGAAGGCTTAGGAGCCGGTGGCTTGCACACTGCCAAGCCCTCCAGCAGTGAGGCCTCTCGTAGAGGGGAGGGGAGGGCAAGTGCAGGGCTCCACCAGCGGTTGCTTGGCCGCCCAGACTCAGCGCCGCACGGAGAGCACAAGGCTCCCAGGTCCCCTGGCTGTGCTCTGCAGCCCCACACTCCGGAGGCTGACTCCGTGGGCGCCCAGAAGGTGCCTGACAGACGTCATGTCCCTAGCGCTCTGCTCCCCGGCAGAGACGTGTGCAGGTGGTGGGGCCTGCCCCTGCGTGTCTGGGCTCCCGCCGGCAGCCCCAGCTCCAGGGAAGCAGCCCCTGAGCCAAGACCTGTAGGGGGCGCGGGGCGCCCCCGCCTGGAAGCCTAGTGCACAGCATGCGGGAAGCGAGCCTCCTCGGGAGAAGAGGAGGCAGCCCAGCTGCGTGCGTCTGCACTCACTCCTTGGGCGGAGCCCAGTGAGCCTCCAGTACGGCAGAGCTCCAGCTCTGCTCAGAGGCCCGATCTGGCAGAGTGGCTGGCGTGAGGCTGCTCTGCCCTGGGCGAGCCTTGCCCAGACTTGCCTCGCTGCTAGGCTTCCTGCCCGGGAAGGAGCAGGCTGCGCCAGACAGGCAGACGCTCCTGGCGCCTTCCTGGCCTCAGCTCCACTCCTGCCTTGCCTTTGCACCTAGTCCCCAGGCGTCCTTGCGGAGGGCTTAGGGGCGGTGGGGTGCACGCTGCCAAGCCCTCCAGCCGTGAGAGCTCTGTCATAGGGAAGGGAATGGCAAGTGCAGGGCTCCTCCAGCGGTCGCTTGGCCGCCCAGACTCAGCACAGCACGGAGAGCACCAGGCTTCCCCAGGGCCCCCGGCTGTGGTCTGCAGCCCCACACACCCGGAGGCTGACTCCGTGAGCGCCCAGAAGGTGCCTGACAGACGTCATTTCCCTAGTGCTCTCCCCACCAGCAGAGACGTGGGCAGGTGGTTGGGGCCTGCGCCTGCGTGTCTGGGCTGCCGCCCACAGCCTCCGCTCAGGGGAAGCAGCCCCTGTGCCAAGACCTGCAGGAGGCGCGGGGCGTCCCTGCCTGGAAGCCAAGTGCACGGTCCGCTTGGAAGCGAGCCTCCTTGGGAAGAGTCGAGGGAGCCAAGCCGCGTGCAGCTGCAAGCCCTGCTTGGGCCGAGCCGAGTGTGCCTCCAGGACGGCAGAGCTCCAGCTCTGCTCAGAGGCCGGATCCAGTCAAGTGCCTTGCGCGAGGCTGCTCTGCCCCTGGGCGAGACTTGCCCAGGCTTGCCTCGCTGCTAGGCTTGCTGCCCGGGAAGGAGCAGGCTGTGCGATGCTGGGAGAGGCCCCTGGCGCCTTCCTGGCCTCAGCTCCACTCCTGCCTTGCCTTTGCATCTAGGCCCCGGGCGTCCTTGGGGAAGGCTTAGGAGCCGGTGGCTTGCACACTGCCAAGCCCTCCAGCAGTGAGGCCTCTCGTAGAGGGGAGGGGAGGGCAAGTGCAGGGCTCCACCAGCGGTTGCTTGGCCGCCCAGACTCAGCGCCGCACGGAGAGCACAAGGCTCCAGGTCCCCTGGCTGTGCTCTGCAGCCCCCACACTCCCGGAGGCTGACTCCGTGGGCGCCCCAGAAGGTGCCTGACAGACGTCATGTCCCTAGCGCTCTGCTCCCCAGCAGAGACGTGTGCAGGTGGTGGGGCCTGCCCCTGCGTGTCTGGGCTCCCGCCGGCAGCCCCCAGCTCCAGGGAAGCAGCCCCTGAGCCAAGACCTGTAGGGGGCGCGGGGCGCCCCCGCCTGGAAGCCTAGTGCACAGCATGCGGGAAGCGAGCCTCCTCGGGAGAAGAGGAGGCAGCCCAGCTGCGTGCGTCTGCACTCACTCCTTGGGCGGAGCCCAGTGAGCCTCCAGTACGGCAGAGCTCCAGCTCTGCTCAGAGGCCCGATCTGGCAGAGTGGCTGGCGTGAGGCTGCTCTGCCCTGGGCGAGCCTTGCCCAGACTTGCCTCGCTGCTAGGCTTCCTGCCCGGGAAGGAGCAGGCTGCGCCAGACAGGCAGACGCTCCTGGCGCCTTCCTGGCCTCAGCTCCACTCCTGCCTTGCCTTTGCACCTAGTCCCCAGGCGTCCCTTGCGGAGGGCTTAGGGGCCGGTGGGGTGCACGCTGCCAAGCCCTCCAGCCGTGAGAGCTCTGTCATAGGGAAGGGAATGGCAAGTGCAGGGCTCCTCCAGCGGTCGCTTGGCCGCCCAGACTCAGCACAGCACGGAGAGCACCAGGCTTCCCCAGGGCCCCCGGCTGTGGTCTGCAGCCCCACACACCCGGAAGGCTGACTCCGTGAGCGCCCAGAAGGTGCCTGACAGACGTCATTTCCCTAGTGCTCTCCCCACCCAGCAGAGACGTGGGCAGGTGGTTGGGGCCTGCGCCTGCGTGTCTGGGCTGCCGCCCACAGCCTCCGCTCAGGGGAAGCAGCCCCTGTGCCAAGACCTGCAGGAGGCGCGGGGCGTCCCTGCCTGGAAGCCAAGTGCACGGTCCGCTTGGGAAGCGAGCCTCCTTGGGAAGAGTCGAGGGAGCCAAGCCGCGTGCAGCTGCAAGCCCTGCTTGGGCCGAGCCGAGTGTGCCTCCAGGACGGCAGAGCTCCAGCTCTGCTCAGAGGCCGGATCCAGTCAAGTGCCTTGCGCGAGGCTGCTCTGCCCTGGGCGAGACTTGCCCAGGCTTGCCTCGCTGCTAGGCTTGCTGCCCGGGAAGGAGCAGGCTGTGCGATGCTGGGAGAGGCCCCTGGCGCCTTCCTGGCCTCAGCTCCACTCCTGCCTTGCCTTTGCATCTAGGCCCCGGGCGTCCTTGGGGAAGGCTTAGGAGCCGGTGGCTTGCACACTGCCAAGCCCTCCAGCAGTGAGGCCTCTCGTAGAGGGGAGGGGAGGGCAAGTGCAGGGCTCCACCAGCGGTTGCTTGGCCGCCCAGACTCAGCGCCGCACGGAGAGCACAAGGCTCCCAGGTCCCCTGGCTGTGGTCTGCAGCCCCACACTCCCGGAGGCTGACTCCGTGGGGCGCCCAGAAGGTGCCTGACAGACGTCATGTCCCTAGCGCTCTGCTCCCCAGCAGAGACGTGTGCAGGTCTGGTGGGGCCTGCCCCTGCGTGTCTGGGCTCCCGCCGGCAGCCCCAGCTCCAGGGAAGCAGCCCCTGAGCCAAGACCTGTAGGGGGCGCGGGGCGCCCCCCGCCTGGAAGCCTAGTGCACAGCATGCGGGAAGCGAGCCTCCTCGGGAGAAGAGGAGGCAGCCCAGCTGCGTGCGTCTGCACTCACTCCTTGGGCGGAGCCCAGTGAGCCTCCAGTACGGCAGAGCTCCAGCTCTGCTCAGAGGCCCGATCTGGCAGAGTGGCTGGCGTGAGGCTGCTCTGCCCTGGGCGAGCCTTGCCCAGACTTGCCTCGCTGCTAGGCTTCCTGCCCGGGAAGGAGCAGGCTGCGCCAGACAGGCAGACGCTCCTGGCGCCTTCCTGGCCTCAGCTCCACTCCTGCCTTGCCTTTGCACCTAGTCCCCAGGCGTCCTTGCGGAGGGCTTAGGGGCCGGTGGGGTGCACGCTGCCAAGCCCTCCAGCCGTGAGAGCTCTGTCATAGGGAAGGGAATGGCAAGTGCAGGGCTCCTCCAGCGGTCGCTTGGCCGCCCAGACTCAGCACAGCACGGAGAGCACCAGGCTTCCCCAGGGCCCCCGGCTGTGGTCTGCAGCCCCCACACACCCGGAGGCTGACTCCGTGAGCGCCCAGAAGGTGCCTGACAGACGTCATTTCCCTAGTGCTCTCCCCACCAGCAGAGACGTGGGCAGGTGGTTGGGGCCTGCGCCTGCGTGTCTGGGCTGCCGCCCACAGCCTCCGCTCAGGGGAAGCAGCCCCTGTGCCAAGACCTGCAGGAGGCGCGGGGCGTCCCTGCCTGGAAGCCAAGTGCACGGTCCGCTTGGAAGCGAGCCTCCTTGGGAAGAGTCGAGGGAGCCAAGCCGCGTGCAGCTGCAATCCCTGCTTGGGCCGAGCCGAGTGTGCCTCCAGGACGGCAGAGCTCCAGCTCTGCTCAGAGGCCGGATCCAGTCAAGTGCCTTGCGCGAGGCTGCTCTGCCCTGGGCGAGACTTGCCCAGGCTTGCCTCGCTGCTAGGCTTGCTGCCCGGGAAGGAGCAGGCTGTGCGATGCTGGGAGAGGCCCCTGGCGCCTTCCTGGCCTCAGCTCCACTCCTGCCTTGCCTTTGCATCTAGGCCCCGGGCGTCCTTGGGGAAGGCTTAGGAGCCGGTGGCTTGCACACTGCCAAGCCCTCCAGCAGTGAGGCCTCTCGTAGAGGGGAGGGGAGGGCAAGTGCAGGGCTCCACCAGCGGTTGCTTGGCCGCCCAGACTCAGCGCCGCACGGAGAGCACAAGGCTCCCAGGTCCCCTGGCTGTGCTCTGCAGCCCCACACTCCCGGAGGCTGACTCCGTGGGCGCCCAGAAGGTGCCTGACAGACGTCATGTCCCTAGCGCTCTGCTCCCCAGCAGAGACGTGTGCAGGTGGTGGGGCCTGCCCCTGCGTGTCTGGGCTCCCGCCGGCAGCCCCAGCTCCAGGGAAGCAGCCCCTGAGCCAAGACCTGTAGGGGGCGCGGGGCGCCCCCGCCTGGAAGCCTAGTGCACAGCATGCGGGAAGCGAGCCTCCTCGGGAGAAGAGGAGGCAGCCCAGCTGCGTGCGTCTGCACTCACTCCTTGGGCGGAGCCCAGTGAGCCTCCAGTACGGCAGAGCTCCAGCTCTGCTCAGAGGCCCGATCTGGCAGAGTGGCTGGCGTGAGGCTGCTCTGCCCTGGGCGAGCCTTGCCCAGACTTGCCTCGCTGCTAGGCTTCCTGCCCGGGAAGGAGCAGGCTGCGCCAGACAGGCAGACGCTCCTGGCGCCTTCCTGGCCTCAGCTCCACTCCTGCCTTGCCTTTGCACCTAGTCCCCAGGCGTCCTTGCGGAGGGCTTAGGGGCCGGTGGGGTGCACGCTGCCAAGCCCTCCAGCCGTGAGAGCTCTGTCATAGGGAAGGGAATGGCAAGTGCAGGGCTCCTCCAGCGGTCGCTTGGCCGCCCAGACTCAGCACAGCACGGAGAGCACCAGGCTTCCCCAGGGCCCCCGGCTTGTGGTCTGCAGCCCCACACACCCGGAGGCTGACTCCGTGAGCGCCCAGAAGGTGCCTGACAGACGTCATTTCCCTAGTGCTCTCCCCACCAGCAGAGACGTGGGCAGGTGGTTGGGGCCTGCCCCTGCGTGTCTGGGCTGCCGCCCACAGCCTCCGCTCAGGGGAAGCAGCCCCTGTGCCAAGACCTGCAGGAGGCGCGGGGCGTCCCTGCCTGGAAGCCAAGTGCACGGTCCGCTTGGAAGCGAGCCTCCTTGGGAAGAGTCGAGGGAGCCAAGCCGCGTGCAGCTGCAAGCCCTGCTTGGGCCGAGCCGAGTGTGCCTCCAGGACGGCAGAGCTCCAGCTCTGCTCAGAGGCCGGATCCAGTCAAGTGCCTTGCGCGAGGCTGCTCTGCCCTGGGCGAGACTTGCCCAGGCTTGCCTCGCTGCTAGGCTTGCTGCCCGGGAAGGAGCAGGCTGTGCGATGCTGGGAGAGGCCCCTGGCGCCTTCCTGGCCTCAGCTCCACTCCTGCCTTGCCTTTGCATCTAGGCCCCGGGCGTCCTTGGGGAAGGCTTAGGAGCCGGTGGCTTGCACACTGCCAAGCCCTCCAGCAGTGAGGCCTCTCGTAGAGGGGAGGGGAGGGCAAGTGCAGGGCTCCACCAGCGGTTGCTTGGCCGCCCAGACTCAGCGCCGCACGGAGAGCACAAGGCTCCCAGGTCCCCTGGCTGTGGTCTGCAGCCCCACACTCCCGGAGGCTGACTCCGTGGGCGCCCAGAAGGTGCCTGACAGACGTCATGTCCCTAGCGCTCTGCTCCCCAGCAGAGACGTGTGCAGGTGGTGGGGCCTGCCCCTGCGTGTCTGGGCTCCCGCCGGCAGCCCCAGCTCCAGGGAAGCAGCCCCTGAGCCAAGACCTGTAGGGGGCGCGGGGCGGCCCCCCGCCTGGAAGCCTAGTGCACAGCATGCGGGAAGCGAGCCTCCTCGGGAGAAGAGGAGGCAGCCCAGCTGCGTGCGTCTGCACTCACTCCTTGGGCGGAGCCCAGTGAGCCTCCAGTACGGCAGAGCTCCAGCTCTGCTCAGAGGCCCGATCTGGCAGAGTGGCTGGCGTGAGGCTGCTCTGCCCTGGGCGAGCCTTGCCCAGACTTGCCTCGCTGCTAGGCTTCCTGCCCGGGAAGGAGCAGGCTGCGCCAGACAGGCAGACGCTCCTGGCGCCTTCCTGGCCTCAGCTCCACTCCTGCCTTGCCTTTGCACCTAGTCCCCAGGCGTCCTTGCGGAGGGCTTAGGGGCCGGTGGGGGTGCACGCTGCCAAGCCCTCCAGCCGTGAGAGCTCTGTCATAGGGAAGGGAATGGCAAGTGCAGGGCTCCTCCAGCGGTCGCTTGGCCGCCCAGACTCAGCACAGCACGGAGAGCACCAGGCTTCCCCAGGGCCCCCGGCTGTGGTCTGCAGCCCCACACACCCGGAGGCTGACTCCGTGAGCGCCCAGAAGGTGCCTGACAGACGTCATTTCCCTAGTGCTCTCCCCACCAGCAGAGACGTGGGCAGGTGGTTGGGGCCTGCCCCTGCGTGTCTGGGCTGCCGCCCACAGCCTCCGCTCAGGGGAAGCAGCCCCTGTGCCAAGACCTGCAGGAGGCGCGGGGCGTCCCTGCCTGGAAGCCAAGTGCACGGTCCGCTTGGAAGCGAGCCTCCTTGGGAAGAGTCGAGGGAGCCAAGCCGCGTGCAGCTGCAAGCCCTGCTTGGGCCGAGCCGAGTGTGCCTCCAGGACGGCAGAGCTCCAGCTCTGCTCAGAGGCCGGATCCAGTCAAGTGCCTTGCGCGAGGCTGCTCTGCCCTGGGCGAGACTTGCCCAGGCTTGCCTCGCTGCTAGGCTTGCTGCCCGGGAAGGAGCAGGCTGTGCGATGCTGGGAGAGGCCCCTGGCGCCTTCCTGGCCTCAGCTCCACTCCTGCCTTGCCTTTGCATCTAGGCCCCGGGCGTCCTTGGGGAAGGCTTAGGAGCCGGTGGCTTGCACACTGCCAAGCCCTCCAGCAGTGAGGCCTCTCGTAGAGGGGAGGGGAGGGCAAGTGCAGGGCTCCACCAGCGGTTGCTTGGCCGCCCAGACTCAGCGCCGCACGGAGAGCACAAGGCTCCCAGGTCCCCCTGGCTGTGCTCTGCAGCCCCACACTCCCGGAGGCTGACTCCGTGGGCGCCCAGAAGGTGCCTGACAGACGTCATGTCCCTAGCGCTCTGCTCCCCAGCAGAGACGTGTGCAGGTGGTGGGGCCTGCCCCTGCGTGTCTGGGCTCCCGCCGGCAGCCCCAGCTCCAGGGAAGCAGCCCCTGAGCCAAGACCTGTAGGGGGCGCGGGGCGCCCCCGCCTGGAAGCCTAGTGCACAGCATGCGGGAAGCGAGCCTCCTCGGGAGAAGAGGAGGCAGCCCAGCTGCGTGCGTCTGCACTCACTCCTTGGGCGGAGCCCAGTGAGCCTCCAGTACGGCAGAGCTCCAGCTCTGCTCAGAGGCCCGATCTGGCAGAGTGGCTGGCGTGAGGCTGCTCTGCCCTGGGCGAGCCTTGCCCAGACTTGCCTCGCTGCTAGGCTTCCTGCCCGGGAAGGAGCAGGCTGCGCCAGACAGGCAGACGCTCCTGGCGCCTTCCTGGCCTCAGCTCCACTCCTGCCTTGCCTTTGCACCTAGTCCCCAGGCGTCCTTGCGGAGGGCTTAGGGGCCGGTGGGGTGCACGCTGCCAAGCCCTCCAGCCGTGAGAGCTCTGTCATAGGGAAGGGAATGGCAAGTGCAGGGCTCCTCCAGCGGTCGCTTGGCCGCCCAGACTCAGCACAGCACGGAGAGCACCAGGCTTCCCCAGGGCCCCCGGCTGTGGTCTGCAGCCCCACACACCCGGAGGCTGACTCCGTGAGCGCCCAGAAGGTGCCTGACAGACGTCATTTCCCTAGTGCTCTCCCCACCAGCAGAGACGTGGGCAGGTGGTTGGGGCCTGCCCCTGCGTGTCTGGGCTGCCGCCCACAGCCTCCGCTCAGGGGAAGCAGCCCCTGTGCCAAGACCTGCAGGAGGCGCGGGGCGTCCCTGCCTGGAAGCCAAGTGCACGGTCCGCTTGGAAGCGAGCCTCCTTGGGAAGAGTCGAGGGAGCCAAGCCGCGTGCAGCTGCAAGCCCTGCTTGGGCCGAGCCGAGTGTGCCTCCAGGACGGCAGAGCTCCAGCTCTGCTCAGAGGCCGGATCCAGTCAAGTGCCTTGCGCGAGGCTGCTCTGCCCTGGGCGAGACTTGCCCAGGCTTGCCTCGCTGCTAGGCTTGCTGCCCGGGAAGGAGCAGGCTGTGCGATGCTGGGAGAGGCCCCTGGCGCCTTCCTGGCCTCAGCTCCACTCCTGCCTTGCCTTTGCATCTAGGCCCCGGGCGTCCTTGGGGAAGGCTTAGGAGCCGGTGGCTTGCACACTGCCAAGCCCTCCAGCAGTGAGGCCTCTCGTAGAGGGGAGGGGAGGGCAAGTGCAGGGCTCCACCAGCGGTTGCTTGGCCGCCCAGACTCAGCGCCGCACGGAGAGCACAAGGCTCCCAGGTCCCCTGGCTGTGCTCTGCAGCCCCACACTCCCGGAGGCTGACTCCGTGGGCGCCCAGAAGGTGCCTGACAGACGTCATGTCCCTAGCGCTCTGCTCCCCAGCAGAGACGTGTGCAGGTGGTGGGGCCTGCCCCTGCGTGTCTGGGCTCCCGCCGGCAGCCCCAGCTCCAGGGAAGCAGCCCCTGAGCCAAGACCTGTAGGGGGCGCGGGGCGCCCCCGCCTGGAAGCCTAGTGCACAGCATGCGGGAAGCGAGCCTCCTCGGGAGAAGAGGAGGCAGCCCAGCTGCGTGCGTCTGCACTCACTCCTTGGGCGGAGCCCAGTGAGCCTCCAGTACGGCAGAGCTCCAGCTCTGCTCAGAGGCCCGATCTGGCAGAGTGGCTGGCGTGAGGCTGCTCTGCCCTGGGCGAGCCTTGCCCAGACTTGCCTCGCTGCTAGGCTTCCTGCCCGGGAAGGAGCAGGCTGCGCCAGACAGGCAGACGCTCCTGGCGCCTTCCTGGCCTCAGCTCCACTCCTGCCTTGCCTTTGCACCTAGTCCCCAGGCGTCCTTGCGGAGGGCTTAGGGGCCGGTGGGGTGCACGCTGCCAAGCCCTCCAGCCGTGAGAGCTCTGTCATAGGGAAGGGAATGGCAAGTGCAGGGCTCCTCCAGCGGTCGCTTGGCCGCCCAGACTCAGCACAGCACGGAGAGCACCAGGCTTCCCCAGGGCCCCCGGCTGTGGTCTGCAGCCCCACACACCCGGAGGCTGACTCCGTGAGCGCCCAGAAGGTGCCTGACAGACGTCATTTCCCTAGTGCTCTCCCCACCAGCAGAGACGTGGGCAGGTGGTTGGGGCCTGCCCCTGCGTGTCTGGGCTGCCGCCCACAGCCTCCGCTCAGGGGAAGCAGCCCCTGTGCCAAGACCTGCAGGAGGCGCGGGGCGTCCCTGCCTGGAAGCCAAGTGCACGGTCCGCTTGGAAGCGAGCCTCCTTGGGAAGAGTCGAGGGAGCCAAGCCGCGTGCAGCTGCAAGCCCTGCTTGGGCCGAGCCGAGTGTGCCTCCAGGACGGCAGAGCTCCAGCTCTGCTCAGAGGCCGGATCCAGTCAAGTGCCTTGCGCGAGGCTGCTCTGCCCTGGGCGAGACTTGCCCAGGCTTGCCTCGCTGCTAGGCTTGCTGCCCGGGAAGGAGCAGGCTGTGCGATGCTGGGAGAGGCCCCTGGCGCCTTCCTGGCCTCAGCTCCACTCCTGCCTTGCCTTTGCATCTAGGCCCCGGGCGTCCTTGGGGAAGGCTTAGGAGCCGGTGGCTTGCACACTGCCAAGCCCTCCAGCAGTGAGGCCTCTCGTAGAGGGGAGGGGAGGGCAAGTGCAGGGCTCCACCAGCGGTTGCTTGGCCGCCCAGACTCAGCGCCGCACGGAGAGCACAAGGCTCCCAGGTCCCCTGGCTGTGCTCTGCAGCCCCACACTCCCGGAGGCTGACTCCGTGGGCGCCCAGAAGGTGCCTGACAGACGTCATGTCCCTAGCGCTCTGCTCCCCAGCAGAGACGTGTGCAGGTGGTGGGGCCTGCCCCTGCGTGTCTGGGCTCCCGCCGGCAGCCCCAGCTCCAGGGAAGCAGCCCCTGAGCCAAGACCTGTAGGGGGCGCGGGGCGCCCCCGCCTGGAAGCCTAGTGCACAGCATGCGGGAAGCGAGCCTCCTCGGGAGAAGAGGAGGCAGCCCAGCTGCGTGCGTCTGCACTCACTCCTTGGGCGGAGCCCAGTGAGCCTCCAGTACGGCAGAGCTCCAGCTCTGCTCAGAGGCCCGATCTGGCAGAGTGGCTGGCGTGAGGCTGCTCTGCCCTGGGCGAGCCTTGCCCAGACTTGCCTCGCTGCTAGGCTTCCTGCCCGGGAAGGAGCAGGCTGCGCCAGACAGGCAGACGCTCCTGGCGCCTTCCTGGCCTCAGCTCCACTCCTGCCTTGCCTTTGCACCTAGTCCCCAGGCGTCCTTGCGGAGGGCTTAGGGGCCGGTGGGGTGCACGCTGCCAAGCCCTCCAGCCGTGAGAGCTCTGTCATAGGGAAGGGAATGGCAAGTGCAGGGCTCCTCCAGCGGTCGCTTGGCCGCCCAGACTCAGCACAGCACGGAGAGCACCAGGCTTCCCCAGGGCCCCCGGCTGTGGTCTGCAGCCCCACACACCCGGAGGCTGACTCCGTGAGCGCCCAGAAGGTGCCTGACAGACGTCATTTCCCTAGTGCTCTCCCCACCAGCAGAGACGTGGGCAGGTGGTTGGGGCCTGCCCCTGCGTGTCTGGGCTGCCGCCCACAGCCTCCGCTCAGGGGAAGCAGCCCCTGTGCCAAGACCTGCAGGAGGCGCGGGGCGTCCCTGCCTGGAAGCCAAGTGCACGGTCCGCTTGGAAGCGAGCCTCCTTGGGAAGAGTCGAGGGAGCCAAGCCGCGTGCAGCTGCAAGCCCTGCTTGGGCCGAGCCGAGTGTGCCTCCAGGACGGCAGAGCTCCAGCTCTGCTCAGAGGCCGGATCCAGTCAAGTGCCTTGCGCGAGGCTGCTCTGCCCTGGGCGAGACTTGCCCAGGCTTGCCTCGCTGCTAGGCTTGCTGCCCGGGAAGGAGCAGGCTGTGCGATGCTGGGAGAGGCCCCTGGCGCCTTCCTGGCCTCAGCTCCACTCCTGCCTTGCCTTTGCATCTAGGCCCCGGGCGTCCTTGGGGAAGGCTTAGGAGCCGGTGGCTTGCACACTGCCAAGCCCTCCAGCAGTGAGGCCTCTCGTAGAGGGGAGGGGAGGGCAAGTGCAGGGCTCCACCAGCGGTTGCTTGGCCGCCCAGACTCAGCGCCGCACGGAGAGCACAAGGCTCCCAGGTCCCCTGGCTGTGCTCTGCAGCCCCACACTCCCGGAGGCTGACTCCGTGGGCGCCCAGAAGGTGCCTGACAGACGTCATGTCCCTAGCGCTCTGCTCCCCAGCAGAGACGTGTGCAGGTGGTGGGGCCTGCCCCTGCGTGTCTGGGCTCCCGCCGGCAGCCCCAGCTCCAGGGAAGCAGCCCCTGAGCCAAGACCTGTAGGGGGCGCGGGGCGCCCCCGCCTGGAAGCCTAGTGCACAGCATGCGGGAAGCGAGCCTCCTCGGGAGAAGAGGAGGCAGCCCAGCTGCGTGCGTCTGCACTCACTCCTTGGGCGGAGCCCAGTGAGCCTCCAGTACGGCAGAGCTCCAGCTCTGCTCAGAGGCCCGATCTGGCAGAGTGGCTGGCGTGAGGCTGCTCTGCCCTGGGCGAGCCTTGCCCAGACTTGCCTCGCTGCTAGGCTTCCTGCCCGGGAAGGAGCAGGCTGCGCCAGACAGGCAGACGCTCCTGGCGCCTTCCTGGCCTCAGCTCCACTCCTGCCTTGCCTTTGCACCTAGTCCCCAGGCGTCCTTGCGGAGGGCTTAGGGGCCGGTGGGGTGCACGCTGCCAAGCCCTCCAGCCGTGAGAGCTCTGTCATAGGGAAGGGAATGGCAAGTGCAGGGCTCCTCCAGCGGTCGCTTGGCCGCCCAGACTCAGCACAGCACGGAGAGCACCAGGCTTCCCCAGGGCCCCCGGCTGTGGTCTGCAGCCCCACACACCCGGAGGCTGACTCCGTGAGCGCCCAGAAGGTGCCTGACAGACGTCATTTCCCTAGTGCTCTCCCCACCAGCAGAGACGTGGGCAGGTGGTTGGGGCCTGCCCCTGCGTGTCTGGGCTGCCGCCCACAGCCTCCGCTCAGGGGAAGCAGCCCCTGTGCCAAGACCTGCAGGGGGCGCGGGGCGTCCCTGCCTGGAAGCCAAGTGCACGGTCCGCTTGGAAGCGAGCCTCCTTGGGAAGAGTCGAGGGAGCCAAGCCGCGTGCAGCTGCAAGCCCTGCTTGGGCCGAGCCGAGTGTGCCTCCAGGACGGCAGAGCTCCAGCTCTGCTCAGAGGCCGGATCCAGTCAAGTGCCTTGCGCGAGGCTGCTCTGCCCTGGGCGAGACTTGCCCAGGCTTGCCTCGCTGCTAGGCTTGCTGCCCGGGAAGGAGCAGGCTGTGCGATGCTGGGAGAGGCCCCTGGCGCCTTCCTGGCCTCAGCTCCACTCCTGCCTTGCCTTTGCATCTAGGCCCCGGGCGTCCTTGGGGAAGGCTTAGGAGCCGGTGGCTTGCACACTGCCAAGCCCTCCAGCAGTGAGGCCTCTCGTAGAGGGGAGGGGAGGGCAAGTGCAGGGCTCCACCAGCGGTTGCTTGGCCGCCCAGACTCAGCGCCGCACGGAGAGCACAAGGCTCCCAGGTCCCCTGGCTGTGCTCTGCAGCCCCACACTCCCGGAGGCTGACTCCGTGGGCGCCCAGAAGGTGCCTGACAGACGTCATGTCCCTAGCGCTCTGCTCCCCAGCAGAGACGTGTGCAGGTGGTGGGGCCTGCCCCTGCGTGTCTGGGCTCCCGCCGGCAGCCCCAGCTCCAGGGAAGCAGCCCCTGAGCCAAGACCTGTAGGGGGCGCGGGGCGCCCCCGCCTGGAAGCCTAGTGCACAGCATGCGGGAAGCGAGCCTCCTCGGGAGAAGAGGAGGCAGCCCAGCTGCGTGCGTCTGCACTCACTCCTTGGGCGGAGCCCAGTGAGCCTCCAGTACGGCAGAGCTCCAGCTCTGCTCAGAGGCCCGATCTGGCAGAGTGGCTGGCGTGAGGCTGCTCTGCCCTGGGCGAGCCTTGCCCAGACTTGCCTCGCTGCTAGGCTTCCTGCCCGGGAAGGAGCAGGCTGCGCCAGACAGGCAGACGCTCCTGGCGCCTTCCTGGCCTCAGCTCCACTCCTGCCTTGCCTTTGCACCTAGTCCCCAGGCGTCCTTGCGGAGGGCTTAGGGGCCGGTGGGGTGCACGCTGCCAAGCCCTCCAGCCGTGAGAGCTCTGTCATAGGGAAGGGAATGGCAAGTGCAGGGCTCCTCCAGCGGTCGCTTGGCCGCCCAGACTCAGCACAGCACGGAGAGCACCAGGCTTCCCCAGGGCCCCCGGCTGTGGTCTGCAGCCCCACACACCCGGAGGCTGACTCCGTGAGCGCCCAGAAGGTGCCTGACAGACGTCATTTCCCTAGTGCTCTCCCCACCAGCAGAGACGTGGGCAGGTGGTTGGGGCCTGCCCCTGCGTGTCTGGGCTGCCGCCCACAGCCTCCGCTCAGGGGAAGCAGCCCCTGTGCCAAGACCTGCAGGAGGCGCGGGGCGTCCCTGCCTGGAAGCCAAGTGCACGGTCCGCTTGGAAGCGAGCCTCCTTGGGAAGAGTCGAGGGAGCCAAGCCGCGTGCAGCTGCAAGCCCTGCTTGGGCCGAGCCGAGTGTGCCTCCAGGACGGCAGAGCTCCAGCTCTGCTCAGAGGCCGGATCCAGTCAAGTGCCTTGCGCGAGGCTGCTCTGCCCTGGGCGAGACTTGCCCAGGCTTGCCTCGCTGCTAGGCTTGCTGCCCGGGAAGGAGCAGGCTGTGCGATGCTGGGAGAGGCCCCTGGCGCCTTCCTGGCCTCAGCTCCACTCCTGCCTTGCCTTTGCATCTAGGCCCCGGGCGTCCTTGGGGAAGGCTTAGGAGCCGGTGGCTTGCACACTGCCAAGCCCTCCAGCAGTGAGGCCTCTCGTAGAGGGGAGGGGAGGGCAAGTGCAGGGCTCCACCAGCGGTTGCTTGGCCGCCCAGACTCAGCGCCGCACGGAGAGCACAAGGCTCCCAGGTCCCCTGGCTGTGGTCTGCAGCCCCACACTCCCGGAGGCTGACTCCGTGGGCGCCCAGAAGGTGCCTGACAGACGTCATGTCCCTAGCGCTCTGCTCCCCGGCAGAGACGTGTGCAGGTGGTGGGGCCTGCCCCTGCGTGTCTGGGCTCCCGCCGGCAGCCCCAGCTCCAGGGAAGCAGCCCCTGAGCCAAGACCTGTAGGGGGCGCGGGGCGCCCCCGCCTGGAAGCCTAGTGCACAGCATGCGGGAAGCGAGCCTCCTCGGGAGAAGAGGAGGCAGCCCAGCTGCGTGCGTCTGCACTCACTCCTTGGGCGGAGCCCAGTGAGCCTCCAGTACGGCAGAGCTCCAGCTCTGCTCAGAGGCCCGATCTGGCAGAGTGGCTGGCGTGAGGCTGCTCTGCCCTGGGCGAGCCTTGCCCAGACTTGCCTCGCTGCTAGGCTTCCTGCCCGGGAAGGAGCAGGCTGCGCCAGACAGGCAGACGCTCCTGGCGCCTTCCTGGCCTCAGCTCCACTCCTGCCTTGCCTTTGCACCTAGTCCCCAGGCGTCCTTGCGGAGGGCTTAGGGGCCGGTGGGGTGCACGCTGCCAAGCCCTCCAGCCGTGAGAGCTCTGTCATAGGGAAGGGAATGGCAAGTGCAGGGCTCCTCCAGCGGTCGCTTGGCCGCCCAGACTCAGCACAGCACGGAGAGCACCAGGCTTCCCCAGGGCCCCCGGCTGTGGTCTGCAGCCCCACACACCCGGAGGCTGACTCCGTGAGCGCCAGAAGGTGCCTGACAGACGTCATTTCCCTAGTGCTCTCCCCACCAGCAGAGACGTGGGCAGGTGGTTGGGGCCTGCCCCTGCGTGTCTGGGCTGCCGCCCACAGCCTCCGCTCAGGGGAAGCAGCCCCTGTGCCAAGACCTGCAGGAGGCGCGGGGCGTCCCTGCCTGGAAGCCAAGTGCACGGTCCGCTTGGAAGCGAGCCTCCTTGGGAAGAGTCGAGGGAGCCAAGCCGCGTGCAGCTGCAAGCCCTGCTTGGGCCGAGCCGAGTGTGCCTCCAGGACGGCAGAGCTCCAGCTCTGCTCAGAGGCCGGATCCAGTCAAGTGCCTTGCGCGAGGCTGCTCTGCCCTGGGCGAGACTTGCCCAGGCTTGCCTCGCTGCTAGGCTTGCTGCCCGGGAAGGAGCAGGCTGTGCGATGCTGGGAGAGGCCCCTGGCGCCTTCCTGGCCTCAGCTCCACTCCTGCCTTGCCTTTGCATCTAGGCCCCGGGCGTCCTTGGGGAAGGCTTAGGAGCCGGTGGCTTGCACACTGCCAAGCCCTCCAGCAGTGAGGCCTCTCGTAGAGGGGAGGGGAGGGCAAGTGCAGGGCTCCTCCAGCGGTTGCTTGGCCGCCCAGACTCAGCGCCGCACGGAGAGCACAAGGCTCCCAGGTCCCCTGGCTGTGGTCTGCAGCCCCACACTCCCGGAGGCTGACTCCGTGGGCGCCCAGAAGGTGCCTGACAGACGTCATGTCCCTAGCGCTCTGCTCCCCGGCAGAGACGTGTGCAGGTGGTGGGGCCTGCCCCTGCGTGTCTGGGCTCCCGCCGGCAGCCCCAGCTCCAGGGAAGCAGCCCCTGAGCCAAGACCTGTAGGGGGCGCGGGGCGCCCCCGCCTGGAAGCCTAGTGCACAGCATGCGGGAAGCGAGCCTCCTCGGGAGAAGAGGAGGCAGCCCAGCTGCGTGCGTCTGCACTCACTCCTTGGGCGGAGCCCAGTGAGCCTCCAGTACGGCAGAGCTCCAGCTCTGCTCAGAGGCCCGATCTGGCAGAGTGGCTGGCGTGAGGCTGCTCTGCCCTGGGCGAGCCTTGCCCAGACTTGCCTCGCTGCTAGGCTTCCTGCCCGGGAAGGAGCAGGCTGCGCCAGACAGGCAGACGCTCCTGGCGCCTTCCTGGCCTCAGCTCCACTCCTGCCTTGCCTTTGCACCTAGTCCCCAGGCGTCCTTGCGGAGGGCTTAGGGGCCGGTGGGGTGCACGCTGCCAAGCCCTCCAGCCGTGAGAGCTCTGTCATAGGGAAGGGAATGGCAAGTGCAGGGCTCCTCCAGCGGTCGCTTGGCCGCCCAGACTCAGCACAGCACGGAGAGCACCAGGCTTCCCCAGGGCCCCCGGCTGTGGTCTGCAGCCCCACACACCCGGAGGCTGACTCCGTGAGCGCCCAGAAGGTGCCTGACAGACGTCATTTCCCTAGTGCTCTCCCCACCAGCAGAGACGTGGGCAGGTGGTTGGGGCCTGCGCCTGCGTGTCTGGGCTGCCGCCCACAGCCTCCGCTCAGGGGAAGCAGCCCCTGTGCCAAGACCTGCAGGAGGCGCGGGGCGTCCCTGCCTGGAAGCCAAGTGCACGGTCCGCTTGGAAGCGAGCCTCCTTGGGAAGAGTCGAGGGAGCCAAGCCGCGTGCAGCTGCAAGCCCTGCTTGGGCCGAGCCGAGTGTGCCTCCAGGACGGCAGAGCTCCAGCTCTGCTCAGAGGCCGGATCCAGTCAAGTGCCTTGCGCGAGGCTGCTCTGCCCTGGGCGAGACTTGCCCAGGCTTGCCTCGCTGCTAGGCTTGCTGCCCGGGAAGGAGCAGGCTGTGCGATGCTGGGAGAGGCCCCTGGCGCCTTCCTGGCCTCAGCTCCACTCCTGCCTTGCCTTTGCATCTAGGCCCGGGCGTCCTTGGGGAAGGCTTAGGAGCCGGTGGCTTGCACACTGCCAAGCCCTCCAGCAGTGAGGCCTCTCGTAGAGGGGAGGGGAGGGCAAGTGCAGGGCTCCACCAGCGGTTGCTTGGCCGCCCAGACTCAGCGCCGCACGGAGAGCACAAGGCTCCCAGGTCCCCTGGCTGTGGTCTGCAGCCCCACACTCCCGGAGGCTGACTCCGTGGGCGCCCAGAAGGTGCCTGACAGACGTCATGTCCCTAGCGCTCTGCTCCCCGGCAGAGACGTGTGCAGGTGGTGGGGCCTGCCCCTGCGTGTCTGGGCTCCCGCCGGCAGCCCCAGCTCCAGGGAAGCAGCCCCTGAGCCAAGACCTGTAGGGGGCGCGGGGCGCCCCCGCCTGGAAGCCTAGTGCACAGCATGCGGGAAGCGAGCCTCCTCGGGAGAAGAGGAGGCAGCCCAGCTGCGTGCGTCTGCACTCACTCCTTGGGCGGAGCCCAGTGAGCCTCCAGTACGGCAGAGCTCCAGCTCTGCTCAGAGGCCCGATCTGGCAGAGTGGCTGGCGTGAGGCTGCTCTGCCCTGGGCGAGCCTTGCCCAGACTTGCCTCGCTGCTAGGCTTCCTGCCCGGGAAGGAGCAGGCTGCGCCAGACAGGCAGACGCTCCTGGCGCCTTCTGGCCTCAGCTCCACTCCTGCCTTGCCTTTGCACCTAGTCCCCAGGCGTCCTTGCGGAGGGCTTAGGGGCCGGTGGGGTGCACGCTGCCAAGCCCTCCAGCCGTGAGAGCTCTGTCATAGGGAAGGGAATGGCAAGTGCAGGGCTCCTCCAGCGGTCGCTTGGCCGCCCAGACTCAGCACAGCACGGAGAGCACCAGGCTTCCCCAGGGCCCCCGGCTGTGGTCTGCAGCCCCACACACCCGGAGGCTGACTCCGTGAGCGCCCAGAAGGTGCCTGACAGACGTCATTTCCCTAGTGCTCTCCCCACCAGCAGAGACGTGGGCAGGTGGTTGGGGCCTGCCCCTGCGTGTCTGGGCTGCCGCCCACAGCCTCCGCTCAGGGGAAGCAGCCCCTGTGCCAAGACCTGCAGGAGGCGCGGGGCGTCCCTGCCTGGAAGCCAAGTGCACGGTCCGCTTGGAAGCGAGCCTCCTTGGGAAGAGTCGAGGGAGCCAAGCCGCGTGCAGCTGCAAGCCCTGCTTGGGCCGAGCCGAGTGTGCCTCCAGGACGGCAGAGCTCCAGCTCTGCTCAGAGGCCGGATCCAGTCAAGTGCCTTGCGCGAGGCTGCTCTGCCCTGGGCGAGACTTGCCCAGGCTTTGCCTCGCTGCTAGGCTTGCTGCCCGGGAAGGAGCAGGCTGTGCGATGCTGGGAGAGGCCCCTGGCGCCTTCCTGGCCTCAGCTCCACTCCTGCCTTGCCTTTGCATCTAGGCCCCGGGCGTCCTTGGGGAAGGCTTAGGAGCCGGTGGCTTGCACACTGCCAAGCCCTCCAGCAGTGAGGCCTCTCGTAGAGGGGAGGGGAGGGCAAGTGCAGGGCTCCACCAGCGGTTGCTTGGCCGCCCAGACTCAGCGCCGCACGGAGAGCACAAGGCTCCCAGGTCCCCTGGCTGTGGTCTGCAGCCCCACACTCCCGGAGGCTGACTCCGTGGCGCCCAGAAGGTGCCTGACAGACGTCATGTCCCTAGCGCTCTGCTCCCCGGCAGAGACGTGTGCAGGTGGTGGGGCCTGCCCCTGCGTGTCTGGGCTCCCGCCGGCAGCCCCAGCTCCAGGGAAGCAGCCCCTGAGCCAAGACCTGTAGGGGGCGCGGGGCGCCCCCGCCTGGAAGCCTAGTGCACAGCATGCGGGAAGCGAGCCTCCTCGGGAGAAGAGGAGGCAGCCCAGCTGCGTGCGTCTGCACTCACTCCTTGGGCGGAGCCCAGTGAGCCTCCAGTACGGCAGAGCTCCAGCTCTGCTCAGAGGCCCGATCTGGCAGAGTGGCTGGCGTGAGGCTGCTCTGCCCTGGGCGAGCCTTGCCCAGACTTGCCTCGCTGCTAGGCTTCCTGCCCGGGAAAGGAGCAGGCTGCGCCAGACAGGCAGACGCTCCTGGCGCCTTCCTGGCCTCAGCTCCACTCCTGCCTTGCCTTTGCACCTAGTCCCCAGGCGTCCTTGCGGAGGGCTTAGGGGCCGGTGGGGTGCACGCTGCCAAGCCCTCCAGCCGTGAGAGCTCTGTCATAGGGAAGGGAATGGCAAGTGCAGGGCTCCTCCAGCGGTCGCTTGGCCGCCCAGACTCAGCACAGCACGGAGAGCACCAGGCTTCCCCAGGGCCCCCGGCTGTGGTCTGCAGCCCCACACACCCGGAGGCTGACTCCGTGAGCGCCCAGAAGGTGCCTGACAGACGTCATTTCCCTAGTGCTCTCCCCACCAGCAGAGACGTGGGCAGGTGGTTGGGGCCTGCCCCTGCGTGTCTGGGCTGCCGCCCACAGCCTCCGCTCAGGGGAAGCAGCCCCTGTGCCAAGACCTGCAGGAGGCGCGGGGCGTCCCTGCCTGGAAGCCAAGTGCACGGTCCGCTTGGAAGCGAGCCTCCTTGGAAGAGTCGAGGGAGCCAAGCCGCGTGCAGCTGCAAGCCCTGCTTGGGCCGAGCCGAGTGTGCCTCCAGGACGGCAGAGCTCCAGCTCTGCTCAGAGGCCGGATCCAGTCAAGTGCCTTGCGCGAGGCTGCTCTGCCCTGGGCGAGACTTGCCCAGGCTTGCCTCGCTGCTAGCTTGCTGCCCGGGAAGGAGCAGGCTGTGCGATGCTGGGAGAGGCCCCTGGCGCCTTCCTGGCCTCAGCTCCACTCCTGCCTTGCCTTTGCATCTAGGCCCCGGGCGTCCTTGGGGAAGGCTTAGGAGCCGGTGGCTTGCACACTGCCAAGCCCTCCAGCAGTGAGGCCTCTCGTAGAGGGGAGGGGAGGGCAAGTGCAGGGCTCCTCCAGCGGTTGCTTGGCCGCCCAGACTCAGCGCCGCACGGAGAGCACAAGGCTCCCAGGTCCCCTGGCTGTGGTCTGCAGCCCCACACTCCCGGAGGCTGACTCCGTGGGCGCCCAGAAGGTGCCTGACAGACGTCATGTCCCTAGCGCTCTGCTCCCCGGCAGAGACGTGTGCAGGTGGTGGGGCCTGCCCCTGCGTGTCTGGGCTCCCGCCGGCAGCCCCAGCTCCAGGGAAGCAGCCCCTGAGCCAAGACCTGTAGGGGGCGCGGGGCGCCCCCGCCTGGAAGCCTAGTGCACAGCATGCGGGAAGCGAGCCTCCTCGGGAGAAGAGGAGGCAGCCCAGCTGCGTGCGTCTGCACTCACTCCTTGGGCGGAGCCAGTGAGCCTCCAGTACGGCAGAGCTCCAGCTCTGCTCAGAGGCCCGATCTGGCAGAGTGGCTGGCGTGAGGCTGCTCTGCCCTGGGCGAGCCTTGCCCAGACTTGCCTCGCTGCTAGGCTTCCTGCCCGGGAAGGAGCAGGCTGCGCCAGACAGGCAGACGCTCCTGGCGCCTTCCTGGCCTCAGCTCCACTCCTGCCTTGCCTTTGCACCTAGTCCCCAGGCGTCCTTGCGGAGGGCTTAGGGGCCGGTGGGGTGCACGCTGCCAAGCCCTCCAGCCGTGAGAGCTCTGTCATAGGGAAGGGAATGGCAAGTGCAGGGCTCCTCCAGCGGTCGCTTGGCCGCCCAGACTCAGCACAGCACGGAGAGCACCAGGCTTCCCCAGGGCCCCCGGCTGTGGTCTGCAGCCCCACACACCCGGAGGCTGACTCCGTGAGCGCCCAGAAGGTGCCTGACAGACGTCATTTCCCTAGTGCTCTCCCCACCAGCAGAGACGTGGGCAGGTGGTTGGGGCCTGCCCCTGCGTGTCTGGGCTGCCGCCCACAGCCTCCGCTCAGGGAAGCAGCCCCTGTGCCAAGACCTGCAGGAGGCGCGGGGCGTCCCTGCCTGGAAGCCAAGTGCACGGTCCGCTTGGAAGCGAGCCTCCTTGGGAAGAGTCGAGGGAGCCAAGCCGCGTGCAGCTGCAAGCCCTGCTTGGGCCGAGCCGAGTGTGCCTCCAGGACGGCAGAGCTCCAGCTCTGCTCAGAGGCCGGATCCAGTCAAGTGCCTTGCGCGAGGGCTGCTCTCTGCCCTGGGCGAGACTTGCCCAGGCTTGCCTCGCTGCTAGGCTTGCTGCCCGGGAAGGAGCAGGCTGTGCGATGCTGGGAGAGGCCCCTGGCGCCTTCCCTGGCCTCAGCTCCACTCCTGCCTTGCCTTTGCATCTAGGCCCCGGGCGTCCTTGGGGAAGGCTTAGGAGCCGGTGGCTTGCACACTGCCAAGCCCTCCAGCAGTGAGGCCTCTCGTAGAGGGGAGGGAGGGCAAGTGCAGGGCTCCACCAGCGGTTGCTTGGCCGCCCAGACTCAGCGCCGCACGGAGAGCACAAGGCTCCCAGGTCCCCTGGCTGTGGTCTGCAGCCCCACACTCCCGGAGGCTGACTCCGTGGGCGCCCAGAAGGTGCCTGACAGACGTCATGTCCCTAGCGCTCTGCTCCCCGGCAGAGACGTGTGCAGGTGGTGGGGCCTGCCCTGCGTGTCTGGGCTCCCGCCGGCAGCCCCAGCTCCAGGGAAGCAGCCCCTGAGCCAAGACCTGTAGGGGGCGCGGGGCGCCCCCGCCTGGAAGCCTAGTGCACAGCATGCGGGAAGCGAGCCTCCTCGGGAGAAGAGGAGGCAGCCCAGCTGCGTGCGTCTGCACTCACTCCTTGGGCGGAGCCCAGTGAGCCTCCAGTACGGCAGAGCTCCAGCTCTGCTCAGAGGCCCGATCTGGCAGAGTGGCTGGCGTGAGGCTGACTCTGCCCTGGGCGAGCCTTGCCCAGACTTGCCTCGCTGCTAGGCTTCCTGCCCGGGAAGGAGCAGGCTGCGCCAGACAGGCAGACGCTCCTGGCGCCTTCCTGGCCTCAGCTCCACTCCTGCCTTGCCTTTGCACCTAGTCCCCAGGCGTCCTTGCGGAGGGCTTAGGGGCCGGTGGGGTGCACGCTGCCAAGCCCTCCAGCCGTGAGAGCTCTGTCATAGGGAAGGGAATGGCAAGTGCAGGGCTCCTCCAGCGGTCGCTTGGCCGCCCAGACTCAGCACAGCACGGAGAGCACCAGGCTTCCCCAGGGCCCCCGGCTGTGGTCTGCAGCCCCACACACCCGGAGGCTGACTCCGTGAGCGCCCAGAAGGTGCCTGACAGACGTCATTTCCTAGTGCTCTCCCCACCAGCAGAGACGTGGGCAGGTGGTTGGGGCCTGCCCCTGCGTGTCTGGGCTGCCGCCCACAGCCTCCGCTCAGGGGAAGCAGCCCCTGTGCCAAGACCTGCAGGAGGCGCGGGGCGTCCCTGCCTGGAAGCCAAGTGCACGGTCCGCTTGGAAGCGAGCCTCCTTGGGAAGAGTCGAGGGAGCCAAGCCGCGTGCAGCTGCAAGCCCTGCTTGGGCCGAGCCGAGTGTGCCTCCAGGACGGCAGAGCTCCAGCTCTGCTCAGAGGC